>NC_143035.1:15462500-15762500 GCF_057628025.1 Oncorhynchus mykiss
TATATATATTTATATGTCTAACTGGATGTCCTTAACCTGGTATGAAAGCCCTACATAATGAAGGAAGGGGCTACTGTAGGTTCTGTTTAATGATGTGATATCCATATACTGTACCTGAACTGCTCTGAATGCAAGTGTTTGAGTTCTCAATGTCTGTTAACTATAATGTATTTAAGCTTCTAAAAAGCTCTAATTAAGTTATTTATTTATGTATTTATTACATATTTATTATATTTTGATTTCTACACATGGACTGTTCCTATAACCTTGATAATAAATTTGCAATTAAAAGTATTTGAAATTAATTTACTTGTTTTTTTTAGGGTTAAACATTGCTAACACTAATGTAGCAAATAAGATGCATTTAAATTGATTGGTTTTATCGTTAATTATATGTGAATTAGAGTTCGGCGCAGTAAGACCAAGAGTCGAATGCCCTTTTGCCCGAATCTGGAATCCTCGTTGCCTAGACTTAGGTGGGCTCCTACGTTCGCAGCTCGTGGGACCACTTCATTGTACAAGTATAAATTGCTTATCGGCCCATGTGGGGATAGTTCGGCTCTCAGCTGCCTCTAAATTCATCTCTACTGAGCTTCCTTCCGTCTCCTACTGTATGTTTCAATGGAATATCACAATATCTGACTGTGTACTACGGTAAGTCATACTGTGGTTTGAACAAATTGTTGCCGGGTCTATGCTAAAATCGAGAGTGAAAGGCAGGCCAACTTAGAGGAGGTGGGTTCCTATAGGTGACCTCTGTAGGAGGGGGAATTCCCTTCTCAGTTATAGGGCACTAAACAATTAAAGTCCATGGATGGAAAATGAGCTCGTCCTCATCCACAAAATGGTAGTAAATGTAAATGACATTCTAACCTCAAGCTCGGGTAATGCAGTGATTCATGTTTACGGTGGGCTGGTCTCCTGCACCTGGCCTAAAAGAAAACCCATTGACATCACCAGTAGTATGAATATGATGTAGCTAATGCAATGTGTTGAAGCTCCTTAAACACATTGGAATCTTAGAAGGGCTTAAACAGTCATTTTGCTGTTCTAAAACATAGCCAAAGTAGCTGCCTTACAGTAATGTGTAAACCACTCAAAAGGCTACAAGCACACAAACGCATCTGCGGGTTGACTTTATTCTACTGCCAATCCTTCCCTTCGTATGCGTCGGGCCACCCACCCATCTTATGTGAACAGGAAACGTTTTCCAGGATCAAGTTCTTAACATGGTGCCTCAAACATGACTATTCTAAACACGGGCTGTATGACCTAAATCTAGCTTACCCAAATGAGAGGTAGGCCTAAAAAGCAGTGTGCGACCACATCAAGAGAACTGGATATCCTGTTTATCTCTGCATCTACTATTTCAACGGGGCTGCTGTGCCAAGCACTTTAATCACAGAGATCCTATTCATTACTATTCCAATTATATGATTCACACACCTTCTGATAACAAGGATCTGGATCAGTTATTTGGGAGTCGGTGATTTAAGAATCAGATAATGACCCACTCTGGCCAACCCCTTGTGTACCAGCAGAGTTTTCGGCCATCCCCGTTTGGACAACCGCCTCGACTTGAATACGTCAATAACCAAATACCTCATACACCACAGCATCTTCTATATACTAGCTCGACATGAAAGGACAATTCCATGCATCCAAACCAAGCCTTGACAGTAGTCACTCGTCAATGAATGTTTAACATGTAATTCAGATAAACAATGACAATGTACGTCTGAGCGGACATCAGCGTCCAAGGCTCGTATCAAGACAGTTTCAATATCAATGTGTTCCATTCATGTCACTACAGTGACACCTTCACTTTGAACAATTTTGCATCCAGCCTTGCAGCATATTTGCATAAATACCAGGCTTTACATGATAACCCATCCAAGCATGCCACAAACAGCAGATCTAGAGTGGTTCATACATACTATTCAGGTGTTTGATCCTGGAGCGTCGGGTCCCTTAATGCACGGGAGACTTCCTGTATACAAGGAAGTAAAAAGAAGCCAGGTTAATACAACAAAATAGGGCTGTGTAAACATTACAACGAGTGATATGATATGCTGCGTCGCCTGCACAGGAAACCATAGCATTTCCTGTGTGTGTGTGTTTATAGTAAAGACCGTGCTCGTTCTTAGATGGTGGGATCAGCTTGTGAAACCACTGGCGGTATCAATGCAAGGCAAAATCACAACTACGGACCTCTGACACACAACATGACTTCCTACAAACTGATAATACATTGGTATGCAATTGACTTGTTCTCATGTGCAATGTCAAGGTGCATGCAAACTCCTGATGAGAGCACGTTGGATGATTGATTTAAATGCATTGCAGATCCTTAGTCTAAATTCAATCATGTTTTTAATTGCTCTGGTTGCATGCATAATGAAGATCATTGCATGAAGTCCCGTCAGCCACAAGAGTTGACTGGACTAGTTCATACAATATCTTGGCAGTATTACAGACAAAGTCTTACCTTCAACTTTGAATGGCATAGTTCTTTGTCAAAAAGCACACAATCAATTAAATCTACTGATATTATTGCCAAACCTTTATCATTTGAGAGGTTTATTTATATTCAATTTCTTATCTCAAAGCATAATGCACAACAATGTGACCACAGAACTAAATAGAACATTAAAAATCTATGGGAAAAACTTTTTCAGAAACGTGTTTTTTGTGCCTTCTAACAAATTGTGACACACCAACAAAAAAAAAACACATTAAACAAATAAAAACCTCATGAAACCATTTTTCATAATAATCTTAACTTCACAGGCTATGGAAGATTAACTTGCAGTTTAAGGGCATCATGTCAACCTATTATTTTATGCTCCCATTTGTCCTGCTGAGGTATGCTTTTTGATGTCGTTTTCTGTTCAAGTGTAGGTGGAGAACTTTCACAAATGTATTTTTTAGTGAAGAGTCACGCTGGGGTCCTCTCACATGCTGAAGTGATCGCTCACTGGAGGCTTGGCCACCCAGGAGCCGTAGCCTTGCTGCGCTAAGTAGGACCTCAGCACACTCTTGGCCTCCTGGTAGGGCTTGGCCATCATCTAGAAAACCCATTAATGGGACATGGATTATTAATGCTAAACAATGGGACAGGAGACTTCACACGTTTGTGAAAGGTAACATCTGAGAGGGTTTGTAATTTATCCTGTCCAACACCCACTCATGGTTTCCTAGTGGAGCTAGTGGGCATGAATTCAAATTGAATGGAGCCCAACCGTGGTGGGGTGAGACAAGTTTTTTATTACCTTGGCCTCTCTGTAGGAGACTGTAGCTAGCAGGTCCCGTCTTGAAGCCTCCTGGGCCACCAGGTTGAAGCGACTCAGCATGGCTGCTTTACACAGGCGACTGGCCAGGGCAGGGCCGCTCTTAAACGGAGACCTGACACACAAATCAACATGGCCGTTGTGAAGAATCAGCTAACAGATCACCTGTAGATTCCCTAGGTTTTCAAGTCAGAATGGGGCCTACAGTGCCTTGCGAAAGTATTCGGCCCCCTTGAACTTTGCGACCTTTTGCCACATTTCAGGCTTCAAACATAAAGATATAAAACTGTATTTTTTTGTGAAGAATCAACAACAAGTAGGACACAATCATGAAGTGGAACGACATTTATTGGATATTTCAAACTTTTTTAACAAATCAAAAACAGAAAAATTGGGCGTGCTAAATTATTCAGCACCATTAAGTTAATACTTTGTAGCGCCACCTTTTGCTGCGATTACAGCTGTAAGTCGCTTGGGGTATGTCTATCAGTTTTGCACATC
Organism: Oncorhynchus mykiss; assembly: GCF_057628025.1. Classification (NCBI taxonomy): domain Eukaryota; kingdom Metazoa; phylum Chordata; class Actinopteri; order Salmoniformes; family Salmonidae; genus Oncorhynchus; species Oncorhynchus mykiss. The sequence goes on from NC_143035.1 coordinate 15,466,292, forward strand.
GAGAGACTGAAATTTTTTCCCATTCCTCCTTGCAAAACAGCTCGAGCTCAGTGAGGTTGGATGGAGAGCATTTGTGAACAGCAGTTTTCAGTTCTTTCCACAGATTCTCGATTGGATTCAGGTCTGGACTTTGACTTGGCCATTCTAACACCTGGATATGTTTATTTTTGAACCATTCCATTGTAGATTTTGCTTTATGTTTTGGATCATTGTCTTGTTGGAAGAAATCTCCGTCCCAGTCTCAGGTCTTTTGCAGACTCCATCAGGTTTTCTTCCAGAATGGTCCTGTATTTGGCTCCATCCATCTTCCCATCAATTTTAACCATCTTCCCTGTCCCTTAAGAAGAAAAGCAGGCCCAAACCATGATGCTGCCACCACCATGTTTGACAGTGGGGATGGTGTGTTGCTTTTACGCCAAACATAACGTTTTGCATTGTTGCCAAAAAGTTCAATTTTGGTTTCATCTGACCAGAGCACCTTCTTCCACGTTTGGTGTGTCTCCCAGGTGGCTTGTGGCAAACTTTAACCGACACTTTTTATGGATATCTTTAAGAAATGGCTTTCTTCTTGCCACTCTTCCATAAAGGCCAGATTTGCGCAATATACGACTGATTGTTGTCCTATGGACAGAGTCTCCCACCTCAGCTGTAGATCTCTGCAGTTCATCCAGCGTGATCATGGGCCTCTTGGCTGCATCTCTGATCAGTCTTCTCCTTGTATGAGCTGAAAGTTTAGAGGGACGGCCAGGTCTTGGTAGATTTGCAGTGGTCTGATACTCCTTCCATTTCAATATTATCGCTTGCACAGTGCTCCTTGGGATGTTTAAAGCTTGGGAAATTGTTTTGTATCCAAATCCGGCTTTAAACTTCTTCACAACAGTATCTCGGACCTGCCTGGTGTGTTCCTTGTTCTTCATGATGCTCTCTGCGCTTTTAACAGACCTCTGAGACTATCACAGTGCAGGTGCATTTATACGGAGACTTGATTACACACAGGTGGATTGTATTTATCATCATTAGTCATTTAGGTCAACATTGGATCATTCAGAGATCCTCACTGAACTTCTGGAGAGAGTTTGCTGCACTGAAAGTAAAGGGGCTGAATAATTTTGCACGCCCAATTTTTCAGTTTTTGATTTGTTAAAAAAGTTTGAAATATCCAATAAATGTCGTTCCACTTCATGATTGTGTCCCACTTGTTGTTGATTCTTCACAAAAAAATACAGTTTTATATCTTTATGTTTGAAGCCTGAAATGTGGCAAAAGGTTGCAAAGTTCAAGGGGGCCGATTACTTTCGCAAGGCACTGTATTTCATATCATGAAGTTCATATTATTTCAGAACATTTGGGGAAAGTCTGACTATGAAATAGTCTTACGCATCCACCGTCTTGCCCTCCAGGCCGTCCACCACCTCCAGGGAGACGTCCCCCTGGCTCCAGTTGATGCCGCGGCTCCACTGGGCGTTGGTGTTTGCGCCACCCTCAGGGCACGCCGTGGGCACCAGGCTGATGTGGGGCCGGTACACGCAGTAGTACATGGGTAGGCGGGGGGTGATGCCGTCCACACGCTGGTTCACAGCAATCTCCATGCCCCGCACGTCACAGCAGCTCACGTCGCCTGCATTTGAGGATGAGGACGATGGCAGAAGCACTCGCCTTCATTTTACACCATTTGAAAGAAATCTATTCTTTGAAATCAGCCCAGAAGGAAAGACTAGGAGAGAATGAGCATTTTTGTTCCAATCCAGCACTACATCACCTGATACAACTTACGTGCTCGATGACCTGATCAGTTGATGCATTAAATCAGGTGTGTTAGTGCAGAGATAGAACACAAATGTGCTGTCCACTGGGCTACATACGACTGGAGTTGAGAAACACTGCTTTTCAGACTATTGAGGTGTAACCTATGATTGAGGGACTTGCCTATGAGGATGCTGCTGACGTAGATGGGCTCAGTGAAGTGACTGAGCAGGGCTCCCTGGAAACCCAGCACCTGCCACTGGGTGATCTTGTCACTGGCCGACATGCTAACCACCCTGGAGGCGGCCTGGTCGAAGGTGGGGGAGAAGACTGAGAACACCTTGCCCTCCACCGTCACGTGCAGGCTGATCTGGTTGTTCACCTCCCAGGCTGAGATGGAGAGGGGGTTCAGGCGCCTGAGGGGAGAAAAAGATCAAGGCTGAAGGGACAGACAGGCTGGAAAATATCAACTTGGCTATTAGCTGAGTACTGGTGGGGCATAAGGAGTTTTAGAGTTGCCAGTCACTAACAGATTGGATGGGATCTGGGCGGCTCCTTTGGGCATCTGGTTCATGTACAGGTGGAGCGTGATGTTGCTCTTCAGACTGAGCAGCTTGGTGTTCTTGTCCTGCTGGAACATGGACTTCTCCTCAAGGCTGCGATTCTTACTAAAGAACAGCAACAGGTGCCTGTACAGATAACTGCAAATAAAACATGATTATACAGGTATAACTACTACAAATTAATGCATATTTGGTACCCTGAAAGTAATGTGAAATAAGGGAATGTTTGTATGGAATCTTGGTGCTCTAAAGTTTATAGGGAGAACATTGTAGGAGGCAGTGAATGAATGAATGAACCGTTATTGCATATCGCTGGGTTGTAGTGAGAGGGGTTTGAAAGAATATAACCAGCTTTGTCAGATTCATTTGTAATTGCCCTTGACTGACTTACGATGTTGTAAATTACATGATCTAAGCAGTGTTCTCAGAGCATGGAAAAGTTCCAGGAAATACAATAGGAACCACATAAGAACAATTTAAACTTTCTCACAACCATCTTTGCTTCCTGGATATAAAGAAAAAAGGGTGTTTTGAAGGGATGTTTTTTCACATTCATGAATACACTGATTGAGATAAATGTACCGCATCAGTGATCTCCTTGCTGTTACAACTGCATGGGAGTCGTGAAGAACCCGTCCATTTGGTGTAGCGCTCTCCTTAGTGTTGTAATTCCCTGTTCCAATGGCCACCACTTCACATCCACTGGCTAGATGGATGTTCATGAGCCACGCACAGAGAACACATTTACCGGTAACATTCATAATAGCAACTTAAAATGTATCTAATATAATTCAAACGTGCCTTCAGAAAGTATTCGGACCCCTTGACATCTCCCACATTTTGTTACGTTAGAGCCTTATTCAAAATTGGATTAAATGAAATAAAAATCCTCAGAAATCTACACACACAATATCTTATAATGAAAAAGCAAAAAAAATGTTTTTTCTTAAAACTTCTTCAGGATCGGTGGGTCCCCTGCGGGACGGTTGAGTTAACGTAGGCTAATGAGATTAGCATGAGGTTGTAAGCAACAAGAACATTTCCCAGGACATAGACATGTCTGATGTTGGCAGAAAGCTTAAATTCTTCATCTAACTATACTATCTACTACAGTAGATATTACAGTGAAAAAACGCCATGCTATAGGAGACTGCAAAGTGTTGAAGATGAAAAGTTATTACTAAACAAATTAGGCACATTTAGGCAGTCTTGATAGAAAATCTCACAGAAATGCAATGGTTCATTAGATCAGTCTAAAACTTTGCATGTACACTGCTGCCAAATCAAAATTGCGCTTGGGCTGGAATAATACATTATAGCCTTTCTCTTGCATTTCAAAGATGGTACAAAAAAACGTTGGCTTTTTCTTTGTATTATCTTTTACCAGATCTATTGTGTTATATTCTCCTACATTCCTTTCACATTTCCACAAACTTGTGTTTCCTTTCAAATGGAACCAAGAATATGCATATCCTTGCTTCAGGCAGGAAGATTTGGGTATTTTATTTTAGACTAAAATTGGGGGAAAAAATCCATGAAGTAAATAATAAAATGAAATAAAAAATAAATTGTGCATAAGCATTTAGACCCTTATTTACATAAGTATTCGAAATTGTGCTCAGTCGAATCCTGTTTCCATTTATCATCCTTGAGATGTTAATACAACTTTATTGGAGGCACCTGTGGTAAATTCAGTTGATTGGACATGATTTGGAAAGACACACAACTGTCTATATAAGATCCCAATGTTGACAGTGCATGTCAGAGCAAAAACCAAGCCATGAGGTCGAAGAAATTGTCTGTAGAGCGCCGAGACAGGATTGTGTCGAGAAAAAGGGTACCAAAAAATGTCTGCAGCATTGAAAGTACCCAATAACAGTGGCCTCCATCACTCTTAAATGGAAGATGTGTTAAACCACCAACAATTTTCCTAGAGCTGGCCGTCCAGACAAACTGAGCAATCGGGGGAGAAGGGCCTTGGTCAGGGAAGTGACCAAGAACCCGATGGTCACTCTTACAGAGCTCCAGAGTTCCTCTGTGGAGATGGGAAAACCTTCCAGAAGGACAACCATCTCTGCAGCCCTCCACCAATCAGGCCTTTATGGCAGAGTGGCCAGATGGAAGCCACTCCTCAGTAAAAGGCACGACAGCCCGCTAGAGTTTTCCAAAAGGAACCTAAAGACTTTCAGACCATGAGAAACAAGATTCTCTGGTCTAATGAAACCAAGATTGAACTCTTTGGTCTGATGCCAAGCGTCATGTCTGGAAGAAACCTGGCATCATCCCTACGGTGAAATACAGTGGTGGCAGGATCATGCTGTGGGGATGTTTGACAGCGGCAGAGACCAGGAGACCAGTCAGAATTGAGGGAAAGATGAACGAAGCAAAGTACAGAGAGATCCTTGATGAAGTCCTGAGCGTTCTGGAGCAGGTCCTTAGACTGGGGCGAAGGTTCACCTTCCAACAGGACAACAACCCTAAGCACACAGGCAAGACAACGCAGAAGTGGCTTTGGGACAAGTCTCTGAATGTCCGTGAGTAGCCCAGCCAGAGGCTGGACTTGAACCCGATCAAACATCTCTGGAGAGACCTGAAAAGAACTGTGCAGCGACGCTCCCCATCCAACATGACAGAGCTTGAGTGAGAGGATCTGCAGAGAAGAAGGGTAGAAACTCCCCAAATGCAAGTGTACCAAGCTTGTAGCGTCATACCCAAGAAGACTCTAGGCTGTAATCGCTGCCAAAGGTGCTTCAACAAAGTACTGAGTAAAGGGTCTGAATACTTATGTACATTTTTGAGGTTTTGATGTTTTGTAAAAATTGTATACATTTCTAAAAACTTGTTTTTGCTTTGTCATTATGGGGTATTGTGTGATTGGGGGGGAACTAATCAATTTTAGAATAAGTAACGTAACAAAATATAGAAAAGTCATGGGGTCTGAATACTTTCCAAATACAGTGTGTGTACAGTACTGTGCAAAAGTTTAAGGTAGGTGTGAAAAAAGGCTGTAAAGTAAGAATGCTTTCAAAAATAGACATGTTAATAGTTTAGATTTATCAATTAACAAAATGCTAAGTGAGTGAACATAAGAAAAATCTACATAAATCAATATTTGGTGTGACCAGCCTTCAAAAACACATCCATTATTCTAGATACACTTGCACAAAGTTTTTGAAGTAACTCGGCAGGTAGGTTGGCCCAAACATCTTGGAGAACTAACCACAGTTCTTCTGTGGATTTAGGCAGCCTCAGGTGCTTATCTCTCTTCATGTAATCCCAGAGACTCAATGATGTTGAGATCAGGGGTCTGTGGGTGCCATACCATCATTTCCAGGTCGTTGTCATGCTGCAGAAAAAAATGTGGGGCCAATCAGATGCCTCCCTGATGGTATTGCATGATGCATAAGTATCTGCCTGTGCTTCTCAGCATTGAGGCCATTAATTCTGACCAAATCCCCAACTCCATTTGCAGAAATGCAGCCCCAAACTTGCAAGGAACCTCCACCATGCTTCAGTTGCCCGCAGACACTCATTCGTGTATCGCTCTCCAGCCCTTCGGCGAACAAACTGCCTTCTGCTACAGCCAAATATTTCAAATGTTGACTCATCAGTCCAGAGCACCTGCTGCCATTCTTCTGCACCCCAGTTTGTGTGTTTCCATGCATAGTTGAGTCGCTTGGCCTTGTTTCCACGTCGGAGGTATGGCTTTTTGGCTGCAAGTCTTCCATGAAGGCCACTTCTGACCAGACTTCTCCGCGCAGTAGATGGGTGTACCAGGGTCCCACTGCTGAACATCTTTGGGCTACGAAGAGAAGTAAGCATGATGTGTTTTTCATCTGCTGCAGTAAGTTTCCTTGGCCGACCACTGCGTCTACGGTCCTCAACGTTGCCTGTTTCTTTGTGCTTCTACAAAAGAGCTTGGACATCTGGAAACCCCTGTCAGCCTTGATATTTCTGCCTGGGAGAGACCTTGCTGATGCCATATAAAGACCTTATGTCTTGTTGCAGTGCTCAGTCTTGCCATGGTATGTATGACTTTTGACAAACTGACTTGAGCAACCTCACCTTGTTAGCTGAGTTTGGCTGTTTCTCACCCAGTTTTATTCCTCCTACACAGCTGTTTTTGTTTCTGGTTACACCAAATATGGATTTAATTTTGATTTTCCTTGTTCACTCACTTTGCATTTAGTTGATTGCTAAATATAATCTATTAACATGTCTATTTTTGAAAGCATTCTTACTTTACAGCATTTTTTCACACCTGCCTAAAACTTTTGCACAGTACTGTATATAACATTTAAATATAGCCAATATATAACCAGACATGGAAAAAGAGTGTCTCCCAGTGCCTCCTTAATTACGTGACTGAGTGATAAATGCTGCCACTGTGCTCCTGCAGGCAGAGACCTCGGGGTAGCTGTCCATCAGCTTACTCAGCAGCTCCCTCACTGCCTGGGGAACATGCTCGTTAATGGGGTTCTGACGCTCTGCGGTACAGTAGGGGGAAAAAACACCTTCACTGCTTAATGTCCAGAAACAACACCCAACACAGATCAAAATCCAATAGTTTTAAGCAACTTTGACAAACAATGTGCTTTCCAACAACTACAAAACATAAATAAAATAACGGAATAATTAAAAAATAAATGACTTGCCATAAATGGTTCTTCTAGGATGGATCTCTGAGCCTGTAGACGGACTCTCTTTCACTGGCAAGGGAGGAGGGCCATCTGAAACCACACACTATCTTATTTTGACAGTCCATTTACAAACCATTCCCTAAAACATTGAATTTGAATTGAAAATCGATTTCCAATTACAGACATTTCATCAAACTAGTTGGTACAGCTATTCACCCAACGCCTCTGGTAGCAGAGAATCTCCATCCAAGGTGGGCAGCAGGTCCTCAAGGGCCAGCTGAGCTGCACTGGCCCTGGCCTCCTTCTTATTGATCCCCATCCCAGTCTTGTACTTCACCCCATCAATCACGACACAGAAGGCAAAGTAGAAGCCTGGGATGTTACCTGGACAGTCATCACATCATATTACTGAACATATATACACTGCCATGAATAAGAGCCTATGGATGGAGGATCAATGGAGGACATGGTTTGAGATGTACCTGTGGTTACCGTTTCCTTTAACTCAACCTGGAACTGTAGAACCTGAGAGAGCTGGTAAAGAGCTGACACTGCGTGGGTCTCACCCCGCTTGTATCGGTCAATTAACTCTTGGGGAATGCTTTTCGATCTGATGCCACCACCTGTGGCAGAACAACAAGACAACCAAACATCAGTTTCTGGTGCTAGTGCCAAAGTGGGATGGGTGGCCATTTTCACCTTCACAAAGCACAGAAACCAACAGGACCCATCCCCCGTAAGCACAAACCAACAGGACCCATCCCTTTCACAACATTTACTTAAGCTTACAATTGGTGTTGCATGCTGGGTCAAAGAGGTTTTTGTTAACTTCTGAGACAGCCGGAGACACATATTCCACTGCCAATCCAGGTGGGGCACAAATATTTTTCTTGAGGATTTGGGCAAAGCTGGCACCCCTAGAACCACGAAATGATCCACCTCGAGTCCAAGCCATCTTGGAAACTGTAGAAAAAGAGTAACATGTTATTCATACATAGCAGCCGTGTGTTATTTTCCCAAAGTTGGTCATAGGTTTTTACACTGGACTGCAAACAGGCCTCGCCCAACTTCCAGTAGCCTGGATACCAGTCTCTGCTCTTTTGCTCGTTATTGAATTGTGATTGCAACTGACACTAGAGGGCAGTATTTACCAATTTTTGAAGTTGTTGGTAAGAGAGAATAGCTACCTAGTTGGAATGCATTGCTTGACTGCCATGCGGGCGATAAGCACAATATATTTTGCAAACTGCAGCACCCCAAATGATTCATTCTCAAGTTTGTTTGTTGAGCAGACTGTAGGTATAAGGTCTACAAAGCAGTCTCCATTAGAGGTCAAAAAAAAAAAAGTTTAAAAGGTCAACCGATTATCATTTTTCAACGCCGATACCGATTATTGGAGGACCCAAAAAAGCCAATACCGATTAATCGGACGATTTACATATATATATATAGATATATATATAGATATATATATCTATTATATATATATATATATGCATACACTGCTCAAAAAAATAAAGGGAACACTTAAACAACACAATGTAACTCCAAGTCAATCACACTTCTGTGAAATCAAACTGTCCACTTAGGAAGCAACCCTGATTGACAATAAATTTCACATGCTGTTGTGCAAATGGAATAGACAACAGGTGGAAATTATAGGCATTTAGCAAGACACCCCCAATAAAGGATTGGTTCTGCAGTTGGGGACCACAGACCACTTCTCAGTTCCTATGCTTCCTGGCTGATGTTTTGGTCACTTTTGAATGCTGGCGGTGCTTTCACTCTAGTGGTAGCATGACAAGTGGCTCAGGTAGTGCAGCTCATCCAGGATGACACATCAATGCGAGCTGTGGCAAGAAGGTTTGCTGTGTCTGTCAGCGTAGTGTCCAGAGCATGGAGGCGCTACCAGGAGACAGGCCAGTACATCAAGAGACGTGGAGGAGGCCGTAGGAGGGCAACAACCCAGCAGCAGGACTGCTACCCCCGCCTTTGTGCAAGGAGGAGCAGGAGGAGCACTGCCAGAGCCCTGCAAAATGACCTCCAGCAGGCACAAATGTGCCTGTGTCTGCTCAAACGGTCAGAAACAGACTCCATGAGGGTGGGATGAGGGCCCGACGTCCACAGGTGGGGGTTGTGCTTACAGCCCAACACCATGCAGGACGTTTGGCATTTGCCAGAGAACACCAAGATTGGCAAATTCGCCACTGGCGCCCTGTGCTCTTCACAGATGAAAGCAGATTCACACTGAGCACATGTGACAGACGTGACAGAGTCTGGAGACGCCGTGGAGAACGTTCTGCTGCCTGCAACATCCTCCAGCATGACCGGTTTGGCGATGGGTCAGTCATGGTGTGTGGTGGCATTTCTTTGGGGGGGCCGCACAGCCCTCCATGTGCTCGCCAGAGGTAGCCTGACTGCCATTAGGTACCGAGATGAAATCCTCAGACCCCTTGTGAGACCATATGCTGTTGCGGTTGGCCCTGGGTTCCTCCTAATGCAAGACAATGCATCATGTGGCTGGATTGTGTCAGCAGGTCCTGCAAGAGGAAGGCATTGATGCTATGGACTGGTCCGCCCGTTCCCCAGACCTGAATCCAATTGAGCACATCTGGGACATCATGTCTCGCTCCATCCACCAACGCCACATTGCACCACAGACTGTCCAGGAGGACATTACATCAAAGTTGGATCAGCCTGTAGTGTGGTTTTCCACTTTCATTTTGAGTGTGACTCCAAATCCAGACCTCCATGGGTTGATAAATTTGATTTCCATTGATCATTTTTGTGTGATTGTGTTGTCAGCACATTCAACTATGTAAAGAAAAAAGTATTTAATAAGAATATTTCATTCATTCAGATCTAGGATGTGTTATTTTAGTGTTCCCTTTATTTTTTTGAGCAGTATATATATATATATATTTGTAATAATGACAATTACAACAGTACTGAATGAACAATGAACACTTATTTTAACTTAATATAACATATCAATAAAAATCAACTTAGTCTCAAATAAATAAACAAACATTCAATTTGGTTTAAATAATGCTAAAATAAAGTGTTGGAGAAGAAAGTAAAAGTGCAATATGTGCCATGTAAAAAATCTAACGTTTAAGTTTCTTGCTCAGAACATATGAAAGCTGGTGGTTCCTTTTAACATGAGTCTTCAACATTCCCAGGTAAGAAGTTTCAGGTCGTAGTTATTATAGGACTATTTCTCTATACCATTTGTATTTCATATACCTTTGACTATTGGATGTTCTAATAGGTACTTTAGTATTGCCAGCCTAATCTCGGGAGTTGTTAGGCTTGAAGTCATAAACAGCACAATGCTTGAAGCACAGCGAAGAGCTGCTGGCAAATGCAGGACAGTGCTGTTTGAATGAATGCTTACAAGCCTGCTGGTGCCTACCACCGCTCAGTCAGACTGCGCTATTAAATCATAGACTTATTTATAACATATTAACACACAGAAATACGAGCCGTAGGTCATTAACATGGTCAAATCCGGAAACTATCATTTCGAAAACAAAACGTTTATTCTTTCTGTGAAATACAGAACCGTTCCGTATTTTATCTAACCTAGTTTAATATTGCCTGCTAACATTAATATCTTTTAACTAAATATGCAGGTTTCAAAAAATATACTTCTGTGTTTTGATTTTTAGAAAGGCATTGATGTTTATGGTTAGGTACATTCGTGCAACGATTGTGCTTTTTTCGCAAATGCGCTTTTGTTAAATCATCCCCCGTTTGGCAAAGTTGGCTGTCTTTGTAGGATGAAATGGTCTGCACACAGTTCACAACGAGCCGGACGGCCCAAACTGTTGCATATACCCTGACTCTGTTGCAAGAGAAGTGACACAATTTACCTAGTTAAAAGAAATTCATGTTAGCAGGCAATATTAACTAAATATGCAGGTTTAAAAATATATACTTGTGTATTGATTTTAAGAAAGGCGTTGTTAATGGTTAGGTACACATTGGAGCAACGACAGTGCTTTTTTTGCGAACGCGTTTGTTAAATCACCCGTTTGGCGAAGTAGGCTGTGATTCAATGATAAATTAACAGGCACCGCATCGATTATATGCAACGCAGGACAAGCTAGATAACCTAGTAATATCATCAACAATGTGTAGTTAACTAGTGATTATGTTAAGATAGTTTATAAGATACGTTTAGTGCCATCTAGCATCTTACTGTGGCTCCTTGCTGCACTCGCATAACAGGTAGTCAGCCTGCCATGCAGTCTCCCCGTGGAGTGCAATGTAATCGGCCATGATCGGTGTCCAACAATGCCGATTACCGATTGCTATGAAAACTTGAATTCAGCCCAATTAAAATTAAAATCGGCCATTTCGATTAATTGGTTGACCTCTAGTCTCCATCACACCATTCAATAATGAATTCATTACATTTCATCGTGCAAATATGTATTTTTCCTTCTCCATGCTGTTATTGCTGCCTGCAGCATGATCAATTACACACCGGTAGTGTCCATCGCCCCAGCCTGTCTGGCACTGTTTCCCTGCAGTTCTGTTAATAACGGTGAGGGCAGATGTTCAGCAGGTGCGAGCGAAGAACAGTGTGTGCCAGCTAGTCCTAAGGAGGCCTCCGGTACACAGCAGGCGGGAGCCACACCGCCTTCCGCCTACTGTGCGCCTGAGTAGTTAGCGGTGGGGGCAACACCAGTAGACAGTGTCCTTTGCCGCTGCCTGTCGGGCATGGTTTTCTCCAGTACACAGCAGGCAGAGGCGACACAGTGTGCTAGCTAGCTAACTAGCAAGCTATCACACAGTGGAGCTAGCTAGCACACGGTGTCGCTCCAGCCTCCCGCCTGCTGTACTAGTGGGAGGCGACCGGTAGACAGTGTCCTTTGGTTCTGTTAATGATGGTGAGCGCAGGTGTTCGGCAGTCGGGAGTGAAACAACTCAAAATACTTTTATTTCCCTTTTGACTCAAAGGGGCAATGGGATGCTTGAGAGGGGGGGGGGGGTGTTCATGAAGGAACCAATGACGTACAATAATACCTTTCAGAGTTTTGGCAGTTCCATCTCACCAACAAAACAAAAACAAAAACGTACACCATACGGCAAGTGAGGAGTGATGGGTCGTTCGCGAACGAGTCGGCTCTAAGAGCCGGCTCTTGTAGGTGAACGTTGGGAGCCGGCTCGCATATCAGAAGAGACAAATCTATTTATATAAAAATGAAGATTTAAATTAATAGATTTAAATAATTCAAATAACGAAAAAATAAAATATAGGCCTAAATGCTCAAGCGCACACACATTCGTTCTGACTGTCTGCTCAGACTAAGTCTCACCTGTTGTTTCTGTCAATCAGACACGCAGTGTCAACCAATGAACCAAAGATGCGTGAGGGAGGGCCGAGCCAACTCACTCACTGTCACACACTTAGCAGCCGAGGAGAGCGAGGAAGGACAGCTGTGAAAACAACAGCTGGAAAATGAGTCGGAAGCACAGTAGCATTTGGATGCATTTTAATAATGTAGTCAATGTTAGAGCAGTTTAGAATTTGCCAAAACAAAATCTCATATAAAGCCTGTTCTACGCACAACCTACACCAGCATATGCGAACTGTGCACCCAACTGTGAAGCTAGCTGTAGCGGAGGGTCGAGAAACTAGCGGGCCTGCTAGTGATAGGGCCACCACCTCCACACGTGGAGATGTATCCACTCAGTCAAGTAGGCCTACTCCGCAACCCACAGCAACGCAGTCTTCTATGGACCAGTTTATGCCAAAGTCTATGTCTGTAGCAAAACAAGGCCAAATTGATATTGAATTGGCTAAAATGATTGCCACCGATTTCCAGCCATTTTCCATCGTGGAGGACAGAGGTTTTAGAAGTTATAGCAATAGTCTAAATCCAATGTACACAATTCCAAGCAGGAAAACACTTTCAAAATCACTTATTCCACAACTGTACGAGAGCACACAGGCTTCAGTGCAGGAAATAGTCCAAAAAGCTACTGCAGTTTGCCTTACCACTGACTGCTGGACATCAAGGGTAACCACTTCTTACATGTCGGTTACATGTCACTTCATTGAAGACTTTTCGATGTCTAGCTGGACAAATTGAAAGCAGCTGTGAAAGCAGCTGTGGAATAGTTCCACAGGAGCAGAGTAGGTGCTGAAAAACTAAAGTCTACACAATGCCAGATGGGCCTAAACAAGACTGCAATATAAGATGGAATTCAACATTTTATATGTTGAGGCTGTTTCTTGAGTCAAAAGATGCCATCATCTCTACCCTGGCCATTGTTAATGCACCTGTTGATGCTCTGACCCAAGAGGAATGGGAGGTGGAGGAGGAGGTGTGCAGAGTCCTGGAACCCTTTGAGCAGGTCACTGTGGAGATAGGTACGGTAAGCAGTTATTACTACATCATTATTTAATCCTGTATTATATATATGTAAATGAGCAGTAGATGAGAATGTAGTATCAGTAGACAAAACATGAACCTGAACTAATAAGTTACTGGTCTCTGTTTTCAGCTATATGACAGCCTCAAAAATGATACTCCTGTGTAAGGGTCTGCAGCGAATCACAGCCAACCGCCAGAGAGAAGCAAAGTAACCACAGGACATGTGACAGAGTTGATGGACACCCTATGTTCATCAATGGACAGGAAGTGCCACAGAATGGAATATAATCACGTGCTATCAGAAACCGCTGCACTTGACCCCAGGTTTAAGAAGTTAGCCTTCAGTGATGCCAGAGTGATTGATGAGGCTCTTCAAAGAATAACCTCAGCAGCAGGGAGGGACAGCCCCAGCAGTCAGCTGGCTCAGACACCAGGGCAACAGGAAGAAGAGGGATCAGATGGAGCAGAAGCACCAGCAGTAGTGCCACAAACGTCTGCTGTTTGACGAGAGAGCAACCCGGGATGCAGCACGAAGGAATTGCTCAGCAGATGCCATAATGGAGGTCCGATCATAATAGAAGGAGCCCCTCCTCCAAAGATCTGCAGATCCTCTGAGCTGGTGGAAGAACAAGGCCTGTCTACACACGGCTATCTAAAGTCATGACAGGGAGACTCTGCATAGTGGCCACATCCGTTCCCTCTGAGAGGGCCTTCTCGAAAACGGGACAAATAATTACTGAGAGAAGACACCACATCAGGCCCTCGAAAGTGAGGCAGCTTGCATTTCTGAATGCAAATCTCTCATAAAAGCAAAACATGGTCAGCATTGCTGTGTGCTGCTGGTTATAAGAATGGCAATGAAGAAGAGAGAGAAAAGAGGGACCAGTTTAATGTTTTAAGTGGGATGCTGCAGTTTGCACATTGTTAATAATTTTTCTTTGATATGGTGCAATATTCTATTATGCTGTTCAGATTGTGTTTGTTTTGAATTGTTACATTTATATGCACTTTGTTGATATACATTAAAAAAGTTATACTTTAAATGCAAATGTTTAATAGCATTGTTTTTCATAACAAACCAATGCATTTTTAAATACATTGTGGTAGAGTATGATTTCATTTAATAAGAATTGTTTTAACACCAATCATAGCCAAACTATCACAAACTGTTTGACTTGAAAAAATAAAACTTTTTTTTTTTTTAAAGAGCCGTTTGGGAGCCAAAGGACTCACTGAAAAGAGCCGCAATGCCCATCACTAAAGCGTAACACAGTATTAAAAAAAACTGAAGTCAGGGAAACAGGAAAGAGGTATCCTGCACGTTTTCAAGTTAAAAGTCTCCATTCTCTATCACTCCTCAGTTGAGTTTACTTCACAGTTAGGTAGCGAATGCAATGGATTTGTTTGCCAGCGCAAGTCTGGACAACATTAGCTGTATTATGCCTAAAACAGTGACGTTTCAGTCTGCTAGGTGTATCTCCACAGCATGGGCATATCTCTGGGTGACGTGGACATCCCCATGCATCCACCTTATCAAAATATGACTAATTCAATATTGCACCATCACATTCTCTGGGCTCTATCTGCAATCAAAACCAGTAGTATCTACCAGGAATAATGAAACATAGAAGAATAATTGATGAATTACGTATGACCACTGTAGTCTTTGACACTCAAAATATATTTTTTTTATCGACTATTTTGATATATATTTCATCGCTAAAAATCCTGCCAAAGCATATTGTGTAGGAGGGGTTAATATGAATTTAAAACAATTTTACATGATTTATATGAAAATCAGTCATGGACATATGGACATTGAAATGAACAAGGGAGAGGTTAAACGTAGGCTAAATCTGGCATAAGCTTATTTCCACACTTTACAATAACTCTGTTGTAGTGGTCTTAGGTAGTCTCCAAATAGGTTATTCCCTCCATCGCGACAGAGCTTGTGATCTCCATGCAGCACCATGCGCCTTCGGAAAAGCACCCCTCAGCCTCAGAAGATGCCCTTCTGGAGGCCTGCAGCCATAGTCATTATACCCCAAATGTAGGCCTATTTGCCTACTAGCCAAATAAAGTGTAGAGCATTCATGATGCCTGAAACTCATCATTCCAACATATTTGAACATTTAATTCATCCTTCATGCAGTTCAGTCATATGTCTGAGTTGCAAAATAAACTAAATCAAAGAGAATAGAACAGTCTTATCCATTTGTTTATTATAATCCACGTGTGTATTCAAAATTATCTAAATTCTACTAAGTTCTTCAGCCTATCACTTTAATAATTCAATGTTTAATTAGGCCTATCAAAAAAAAGGAAGGTCTAGCCAGGTGCCGGTGGCGCGCGTGCAGCCCCGGTAAAAATAGTCACGAACTGCACATCACTAGAAATTACGCGTGACGGATCTCAGACGTCATTAGGTAAACGCGGCCTATGCAGTAGCTAGTCATGTAGTTAACGTTAGTTACATTACTGAGTCTCTGCGTTTACAAACTGTATCTACCTAGCTAGCACGTCGTCAAAATCAAATTCAATTTCCTGATAGCTAAAACGTGTTAACTATGTAGCGAGTTAGCCAACATCTTGTAGAACTGTCTGAAGCTAGTTATTGCACGTGGGGATATAGTTAACGTTACTGTAGCTAAATAGTTACTTGGCTAGGTACCTATTGACAAACATTTCCAAAATAGTCATTTTATACTAACTGATAACCAGCTAGCTAATTCAAAAACAGCACCTAACATTACCTGCTGTCTTGAATGTCAAGTGCGGCTAGCGGGTCAGTCACTCAGCAGATTCTGCATGAATGCAGTTTAAATTTTAAAGGATGCAGGTCACTGATAGGTTATTTCTTGAGTGTCGTATCAAAACATTCCGAAACCAAGGTGAATGCAAATTAGGGCACTAAACGTTTTTGCCAGGCGTTACATATTTTTGGGCCATATTCCCAAATATCTCACTTGGGATTTGCGTTAGAATTTAAGTAGTATCAGCATGAGGAAAAAAAAAATATATATATAGTAGCATGGAAAAATGTTTGACCCACGAAACACTGATGCTCATCTCCATTCATAGATTCCAGCTGAGGGCTAATTGAATGGGTGGCCAATGTGGCATCCTTGCAAGATGAGGGGATTGTGTTTGCCGGGGTGCCAAGTCTGTTTGTACTCTCTTGGCAACTCCTTATGGATTTTTTTATTCCAAACATGTTTAGTTTGACTATGACAATTGAGTATGCAAAAACACAAACCTGTCTGAGATCAGGCTATGATTGTGTGTCTGCCAATATGATTTTATCATTCGCCATTCATTACAGAAAGGGACCATTTATTTTGCCATAGTAAGTCACTGATTTTCTTCTGATACTGAATGCATTATTGGACCTTTGTGCTTGTTTTGTGTGAAGAGCTTCAAGCCTACTATTTGCAACTCTGAGACTAGAGGGCAGTATTTACACATAAATACATGACTACATTTGAACCCTTCTGTTTCCAATACCCGTCTACAGTTTATAACAAATATCTATCTACCTTTTAGAAAATCTAACAATTTACTGTGTTCAATATGTAATGCAACTGATGTGACAGAAAGTCATTGACACCCTATAATTTTACATTTGGTGAATGTGAACTGTAATTCTGCATTTGGTGTCTGAGTCACATCATTAGATGGCCCTAGAAACCAATCCCTCAATGTATTAAATGACATGTGTGATTTGGGCAGAAAACTATCCCTAGTTTATGAAATTTGTTAGCAAATTCATAATCTTTCATTTGTTTTGATGGATGACCATAGATTAGGGAGTGACACATTTCTATCAGAGAAATACAGAAATATGCCATTAGCCTCTGCAATGCCCCTACCATAGAGTGCCCTCTCCCCAGCTCATGTTTGCCCTGACAGCACCCCCTTGTTGATAAATAACAGCACTGGCTCTCCAGCCTGGAGCAATCGCCTCCAGCTGCAGCTCCCCAATGCTCCGTCTCCACAGCAGAGATTGAATCTTCCCCATTCATTAGACTAAGTGGATGAGGTTCTCTAATAGGAGCTCCCTTCCCCTCAATAATTGTCGTTGATTGGCATAAATTAGACCCTAGTTGCCAGACGAGTGATTCTCGATGACGATAATCCGATTCCCAACTCAAACTAATAGGATTTTAACTTGGGCTTGGCCTAATGTCCGTCTGCAGACCCTGGCTGTGGCCCTGTGCCCTAGCCAACCAGTGCCCTCTGGATCATATCTGTCTGTCTGTGTGTGTGTGTGTGTGTGTGTGTGTGTGTGTGTGTGTGTGTGTGTGTGTGTGTGCTGCTGTGTCGTCTTTCCATGTGCACAGATTGCCAGTCGTACTCTGCCCTTATGACTCATTCCCAGAAAGACATACAAAGACATTAAATTGATAGGAAATGTATACAGGTTATAGTCAGAGACAGAACATGGGAAAAGCCTGAGGTCTTTCAACATCTGACTCAGTGAGGGATGGGATACTCACTTTGATTGAATTCCAGGAACCCATCATTTAACTCAAATTTCCATAAAAAGTCATATTTTTTACACATGGACCTAATATGCTCCCTTGGTATCCCTCGAATGTCCAGGACAACATACCTGCTGCTGACCTTGTAACTAGCGAACAATTTACTGTGTGGTAAATAGTGTTGAGTGGCCAATGTCAATTATTCTTGAATTCTCCCTCAGGTGAGGGGCAGCCTAGTCATAAGCAGTCCATGACTCCAGTTGAGATTGTTCACTGGTCATGCCAAGGTTGCAACACTTGATAAGTGATGAATGATGAGTACTTTGAATTTGAATGTAGTAAAGCCTTCATAATGCCTCTATACAAATCCTGTATAAGCAAGCAAATGATATTCCGTTTAAAAGGGTGAGATAACAGGTTGCTAGGGTGATTTGACAAATGTGGCATCCAAAAAAAAGCTATGCTAAAGTGACATAATGCATGCTAAGTATGATGCAATGATCATCATACTTATGTCACATGACATCAGGTAAGCCACTTGAAGTGCTTTAAGCTTCAACAGAATATCAATTGGTACTGTTGCCACATTCAACAAACCCCCCCCCAAAAAAATGTTTAATATCACATCTAGGTGAATTGACTATGATTCTAGCTCATGTATACTATATTATCCTTCCAACATGGCACTTATGAGTGGGGCCCGTTTGATGTCAAAAATCTTGTCATTTGGTTGATAAGGGGACATCGGCGTTACTACTAAGGCCTGGTGTCTAATGAAACTCCACTCCATTAAGGCTGAATCAGACAGATTGCTCTCCTGGAGAAATGAATTGAGTTTTTTGTATTTGAGAGATCATTCTCCCTCCATTAACTGCTCTTTATCCCCTCTCTTCATCACAGGGAAATCAGGTTAGGCGGCCATGATTAGCTGGGGTGGCCTCCCTTTTTAAGCAGTAATTGGGTTTGGCGGCTCAGCTGATAGTGCCATTAGGACCAATAAAGGCTGGGCTTGGCTCATCGAGTGAAACAGATTCTTCACGAGCAGATGGTAGACGGAGTGGAGAGGGCTCAGGGCTCTGATGTATTGAGGCTGTAAACAAAGTTTGTGTAACCAAAGTAGATTGGAGGGCCTTGTTGCTTCACCAGGGCACCTCCCTCTACTTCTTAGGTTTTCCAGGAGCAGGGTTGATGGGGGACATTTTTGTTACTTTGTATTGATGGTATCATTATACAACTTCCTCAAGTATTGGTTGGTCATTGATGCATAAAAAATATGTTTTGTTCTTTATTAATATCTTTGACAGTTGGTTGTTCATGCTGTAATTTTCACCCATTTCTATACTGTAGATCGACAGGTGGATGGGTGATTTCTCAACAGACAACTGGGGCGTGATGGTGTTATATCTCACAAGCTGAACCATTGTCCCAATTCAATCATTGTCAGATTAAGGAAAAACGCACTGCGGGTTCACTAAGAATGTTTATACTGTAGCAGTGGTGTTAAACGAGTTAAAACTGACTCCACATCAGGGAAGTTACCGTTTGAATGCCTTGAGCAAGAGTACATAACCATTAAGGCACAAGCCCACCTTCTGGCAATAATGATGACTTAGATGATTCCTTGGGCCTTCTACGACATGCAGTAGGGGTAAACTAGAGGCCATCTGAGAAGGTGTTTCACTCTCACTGATAAGAACAAATGTTCTCAATGATGCTTTCAGTACTACAGTCCTCTGAAGCCTATAGCAATTAACTCCAATAAGAATCCCTCTTTAGGTGGAGCTCAGTGAATGAGCTCAACACCATCAGTTGATAACCATGATGCATTATTTACTATTAGCAATGGGACCTTATAAACACAGAATTGTTTATTTTTGGTTGAACAATGTGAGGTTATGTGCGTATGCAATTAAATCCAAGGAAATAGTGGACATTTCTTGAAGGATAAATCTGCTACCAAGCAATGATGATCAGATCATGGTGCAAACCCAATAAACCGCATTACCCAGGTAACACCAACCCCAGAAAACAACATAAGAGTGGACATTACTATTTCGCCTGTTTCATGAGTTTTCTTTACAGCACAGTCGGTTTGAATTTACTGTGGTTGAATATGTCGGACCAAGACATACATTATACATATCAACAATAATCGGCAATCGATCCCTCTGACTATCGCTTCCTATCATCTGAACACAGGGAAAGGTGAACTTGCCAATTCCGAGAAATTCGCAGCAGATAACCTTATGGCGTACTGGGCGTCTTGGACTTTGTCCTAAAGGAAAAGGTGCATTAGTGGTGACAGGCAGGCTGAAGGGGACGGGGCTTATGGGAGATTTAGACGTGGGCTTGTGTATTATGTGGCGAGTCATAGCTGTGACCGTCTCCCTCTTACAGTATCTTAAACACTATTCTATAGGACAGACTGAGTTCTAGACTGAGTGAATAAATACTATACTATAGGACAGACTGAGTTCTAGACTGAGTTAAATACTATTCTATAGGACAGTCTGAGTTCTAGACTGAGTTAAATACTATACCATAGGACAGTCTGAGTTCTAGACTGAGTTAAATACTATACCATAGGACAGTCTGAGTTCTAGACTGAGTTAAATACTATACCATAGGACAGTCTGAGTTCTAGACTGAGTTAAATACTATACCATAGGACAGTCTGAGTTCTAGACTGAGTTAAATACTATACTATAAGACAGACTGAGTTCTAGACTGAGTTAAATACTATACCATAGGACAGTCTGAGTTCTAGACTGAGTTAAATACTATACCATAGGACAGTCTGAGTTCTAGACTGAGTTAAATACTATACTATAGGACAGACTGAGTTCTAGACTGAGTTAAATACTATACCATAGGACAGTCTGAGTTCTAGACTGAGTTAAATACTATACCATAGGACAGTCTGAGTTCTAGACTGAGTTAAATACTATACCATAGGACAGTCTGAGTTCTAGACTGAGTTAAATACTATACCATAGGACAGTCTGAGTTCTAGACTGAGTTAAATAATATACCATAGGACAGTCTGAGTTCTAGACTGAGTTAAATACTATACCATAGGACTGTCTGAGTTCTAGACTGAGTTAAATACTATACTATAGGACAGACTGAGTTCTAGACTGAGTTAAATACTATACCATAGGACAGTCTGAGTTCTAGACTGAGTTAAATACTATACCATAGGACAGTCTGAGTTCTAGACTGAGTTAAATAATATACCATAGGACAGTCTGAGTTCTAGACTGAGTTAAATACTATACCATAGGACAGTCTGAGTTCTAGACTGAGTTAAATACTATACTATAGGACAGACTGAGTTCTAGACTGAGTAAAATACTATACTATAGGACAGTCTGAGTTATAGACTGAGTTAAATACTATACCATAGGACAGTCTGAGTTCTAGACTGAGTTAAATACTATACTATAGGACAGACTGGTAATACAAAGATATAAATACAATCATATGCTAACAACAATTACAAAATGTATTGTTTTTTCA
Source organism: Oncorhynchus mykiss (assembly GCF_057628025.1). Lineage (NCBI taxonomy): Eukaryota > Metazoa > Chordata > Actinopteri > Salmoniformes > Salmonidae > Oncorhynchus > Oncorhynchus mykiss. The sequence continues at coordinate 15,487,627 of NC_143035.1, forward strand.
CTGTGACCATTATGTGGAATCGACAAAGGTCACACAAAATTGTGTAGGCTAAAAACAAATGGCTGCACATGCTCTCAACGCAAAAATAAGAAATAGACCTAGTTGTGACCCTTACCGAGAACCCGGTGGTCAGGTTTCCATCAAATAGGGCTTCTTCTTTCATCATACGCATGTTATATTTATTCCTAACAGTTTGAGTTATGACTCAAGCACAGGGCATTTTCACCCCCAACACATACTGTAGTCCCAGCCTGCTAAATAAAACACACTGTCGCCAGGCACCTGGAAATGTGTTCAAAGTGCTGAGGGAGCAGAAGAGAGAAAGCGTCCAGGTTAAGTTGTTTGAAAGGCCCGGTATTAAGAGGAGTTTTACACTTAAGAAGTTGGTTTCGCTGGGTTTTTGGTTCCACTTATTGATTGATGCTCAACTATCAATGCATAATAGAAAAGCACTCAGAGCAAATGCAGGGTTATGGCCTTGGGAGGGAGTCAGCAGACGAGACTGCAGCCCAATGCCATTATTGCCCTATAAAGGATCCCCTGGGAAGGCCATGGTGTTCAGATCAGCACACACCAAATACCCAATTAAAAAAGCCTTTAAATTCCCTCCTCTTTCCTGGGCAGAAATCAATCCGAATTCAATCTATTCGGCTGGGATTCCGACAGATCAGGTAATTGCCCATAATCGGTCAGCTAGGTGACAACAGCTTAAAGGGAGACACTAATACAATCAGGTATTTGCTTTCAACACTCGTCCTAGCTAAGCCCTGGCTGTCTAAAATGGGCAGAGTGCAGTTTGTTGTAGACATCTATGGCTTATATAAAGTTACAGAATTATTTTTTTCTGTTTGGTACTTTTATGGTGGATGAAGTTGTTCTCTGAAGCGCTGGAAAAATGATGCCTAAATTACTTAATGTAAAATTAAAGGCCCAGTGCAGTCAGAAATGTGATTTTCCTGTGTTTCATATATATTCTCACACTGTGCGGTTGGAATAAATCAAATCAAATTTTATTTGTCACATACACATGGTTAGCAGATGTTAATGCGAGTGTAGCGAAATGCTTGTGCTTCTAGTTCCGACAATGCAGTAATAACCAACGAGTAATCTAACCTATCAATTCCACAACTACTACCTTATACACACAAGTGTAAAGGGATAAAGAATATGTACATAAAGATATATGAATGAGGATGGTACAGACGGGCATAGGCAAGATGCAGTAGATGGTATAGAGTACAGTATATACATATGAGATGAGTAGTGTAGGGTATATAAACATAAAGTGGCATAGTTTAAAGTGGCTAGTGATACATGTATTAGATAAGATGGCAAGATGCAGTAGATGATATAGAGTACAGTGTGAAATTGTGAAAATGATCCTTAGTGTAAGAGCTTTTTGAAAAGACCACCTGACAATTCGGCCTGTTTTGGTGGGATGGAGTTTTGGACTGCATGGTGACATCACCAGGCGGTAAATTAGAAAGTAGACCAATAACGAGATATGCCGATAACAGATATTTTTCAGTATACCCCTCCCTACTCTGACCACTTTAGACAGTCCTAGTAAAATTCTTGCTTGAGAAATGACTCTTTGCTTAGAAGTAATTATTATTAACAATCACAGTAAGGTACTTAATTGTTACCCAGAAAGGATTTGATATCGAGCTCATTGGCCCCTTTTTTTCTAAATATGTCTAGTGAACACCTATGAAAAAGCTAGTAACAACTGAATAAGCATATTTTGTATTATTTGGATAGTTATTCCTATCATAATTTTAGACAATTATTATTACCATAACTGCAAAAAAAAAAAAGGATTGCATTTACATCCTGATAGATTTTCGCTCCAGTGAAACACTACCCATGGTTATTAGCAGGGAAGCTGCATATTACGGCAGTGTTTGATTGTATAAAGTTCTCCCCTGGTCCTATTTTCATAGCCGTCTAATGATTTAGCTCCAAAGGGAACTGCTGCCACTCATGAGAACCAAGGGGGCTGGTGCAGAAGTTATCTGTGCCAGACAGTAACACAATGTTAAAGGGTCAGTCTGGGAGGTCAGGGGTCACAGGCAGAAGGCTACGATTAATGGATCTCTCAATAAAGTGGGAGCTAATATTACCGGCACTCCAGCCAGACTTGAGCCAAATAGAGGGAGTCTCATATTAGACAGTAGGGCGAGGCAGTCTGGCTCTTCAAATTGCTTTTTTTTTGGGATGGGCACAGACTCGTAACTGAAAACAATCAAACAGTTTCGTCTCATGTCAAATCCATCACGGTTAAAGAATCCTGTTTGTTACGTGTCACTGTTCATCAGATATGAAAACAACAAATGGCACGTAGCTTTTACAGGGCTGTTTACTTTCCTCACACTAACTACCGTACACAGCAATAAAATGCTTTTACATAACACAGTGATTTTTATTTACTTTTGTAGATAAGTTACTTTGGGCTTCTGTATTTAAATTGTGTGTCCAATCAGTTTTTATGATGTTGTTGACGAAAAACAAGCACACAGAATCATTTTTTAAAAATGTATTTTAAATAAAGGGGGGAAATGCTGTACCTGCCTGTAAATGTAAAACAACTATTAATGTGCCATTTATTTTCTTGAAACAAAGCCAGAGAGAACACCTACCATGCATTGGCTTGGATCATACTAATACAATATGTGTCCATAAGGTGGCGTATAGCACTCTAATTTCCCATGTTTAGCCCACTGCTAGGGCTCTCCTTCCTACATTATCTTGGCATTTACATGATGGATTCCAAGTACCCTAATCATGACAGCAATGACTGATATATGCCTTGTCTGCCTCTGTGGGAAGGTAGTAAAGAAACCTCATTGGCAAAAGTTGCTTTACTTTGTTCTTTTTCATTGAGAAATGAAAGAATGAAAAGTCATACCCTGTCAAATCAAACCTTTCTATTAATGATTTCTTGTAGCGGATGTGTCTTCTCCTGTGCATGCATGGTAATGACTTAGTGGCTCTTTAAATACTCATTTCTGTCAAATTACATTTTAACCACCCATTGGTACGCCTCTCGGATCTATGCATCAGCTTAGCCTAATTAGCTAGCTAATATATTAAAAGTCATTAACACACAATTTGATAATTACCCAGCAATAATATCGTCAATAATCCAAGCAAATTGTGTTTTCATATTGTGACTGATGGCTTTTCAGCTCGTTAGAAATGATTGCCCTACTGTTTATTGCTGCAAATAGGCCATTGAGCTTTCCACCATGTTGTCAGATGTTGATCGTTTTTTTTTTTTTTTTTAATGTCATAAGGTCTGTTTTTATATCTCATATTTTTTCTGGACTATGGAAAGGTTTCTCAAGCAGCAATAGCTATATCTCTGATATAGATGTTGCTTATGGATGGATGGATGGATGAATGGTTTGGATGGATGAATGGATTTTTTTTCTCCAATAATATTTGGTAATACATTTACTGTAGTTTATGCTGGGTTTTCACAATGGCCTGACCTCCTGGCAGCTTGTAGTATTTGATTTCAGATGGAGGTAGTAAACATGCTGGTCCTTTCCACATCGTTGTTGCTCATCTGTGTTTCTCTTACACGCTCAGCTGAGATATGGCAACTCTGTGTGGAAGCTTTAGGATGTTGGCACTGCAGGTCAGCTTTCAAAGACACAAAAGGGAAAGGGAGATACCTAGTCAGTTGTCCAACTGAATGTATTCAACTGAAATGTGTCTTCAGCATTTAACCCAACCCCTCTGAATCAGAGAGGCCTTAATCGACATCCACGTCTTCAGTGCCCGGGGAACAGTGGGTTAACTGCCTTGCTCAGGGGCAGAACGACAGATTTTTTTCCTTGTCAGCTCGGAGATTCGATCCAGCAACAAACTTACCGCCCTCCTGCTAAAGGGGTGAATGATAGTTTTCTCCACCCTTAAAGTTAGCTATTTAAGATTAGAATGAATATAAGATTGACATTTAAATGGAAAAAGTTGTCCATTTTGACCGTTCACATCGTTGCAGCATTTAGAAATATTGAACATTTTGATGTCATATTATTTGATTTCTTAACCCACATGATTAAATATATCAATATCAAATATACAACCATTAGACAGATGAATCACTAGAGAGTTTCTTTATTAAGTTAACCCTCTATTGACAGCCATGCACTGGTCTGGCTCTCCAGCATGTGACAGTCAGACACGTGAGCGTTCTGTCCCCTCACTGAGACTAGAGAAAAGGCCCGAGGACATGAACGGGACAAGCAGCACGCCCCCCTTCTATATAAATCCATGTCAGGCCCCGAAGGCGGAAAGCCACCCTTGTCACGCAGCAAATCAAAGCCCCGCCCCCCGTCCACTATCCCATCGCCTCCGCCTCATAGCACATCTTCTCGTCCTCCTGTTTATTCTCCCTCCACCCGTTTGTTTTATTTTAATGAATCAGGATCGCTGCACCTGTCTGTCACTGTCGGGTTGTCTTCTACTCCGCCATTCAGCACCACAGAAAGTAATTAAAGTGCCTCGTTGCAAGGCATGCTGGGGTTTCGTTAGGGGCAGAGACGGCGGCGGGATGCTGACGGATGATTAATCGGATCCAGATGCCAGGGCTTTCATTAAACGAGCTCCGCCCCTCTCTCCAACACCTGGAGCACCATCTCTGTTCAACCAGAGTCGCCTAGGTAGGGAAGGGTTAATAGTGCGAACTCGAGATGGTTGCAGGATGTCAAACCGGTTGGCAGCCAAACACAAAAATGAATGTGTGAATGGGAGCAGACTGCCAGCATGCCCCCTTCCGTTTATGACCTTTATCCTTATTTTGAAGTCATTGCCCACAATTTGATCGCAATCATCCATTGGGCACCCAATGCAATCACATTTTGAGCCATATTTTGACAACTTAATAGATCTGCGTTACGATAATGGCAGGCACATAAGCACTTTCAGGTTGATGCATTAAGGTAAAACATTAGGCTTGCACATACAGTGAGCTCCAACAGTATTGGGACAGTGACACGTTTGGTTGTTTTGGCTCTGTACTCCAGCATTGCCTTTGAGCTTAAAGAGCAGACTGTCAGCTTTAATTTGAAGGTATTTTCATTCATAATGGGTGAACCGTTTAGAAATTACAGCCCTTTTTGTACATAGTCCCCCCGTTTTAGGAGACCAACAGTATTGGGACAAATTCACTTATGTGTATGCATCGAACAATTTTTCAAAAAGTCAAAAGCTTGATGTAGTCACTGTATGTTAGAAATATGGGATCAAATACAAAACCTTTAACTACTTCAATACACATATACAGTACCAGTCCAAAGTTCAGACACACCTACTCATTCAAGGGTTTTTCTTTTTTTTTAAAACAATTTTTCTACATTGTGGAATAATAGTGAAGACATCAAAACTATGAAATAACACATATGAAATCATGTAGTAACCAAAAGAGTGTTAAACAAATAAAAATATATTTTATATTGTTCAAAGTAGCCACCCTTTGCCTTGATGACAGCTTTGCACACTTGGCATTCACTCTGCTGTCCAACTCATCGCAAACCATCTCAATTGGGTTGAGGTCGGGTAATTGTGGAGGTCAGGTCATCTGATACAGCACTCCATCACTCTCCTTCTTGGTCAAATAGCCCTTACACAGCCTGGAGGTGTGTTGGGTCATTGTCATGTTGAAAAACTAAATGATAGTCCCCTAAGCGCAAACTAGATGGGATGGCGTATCACTGCAGGATGCTGTGGTAGCCATGCTGGCTAAGTGTGCCTTGAATTCTAAATAAATCACAGACAGTGTCACCAGCACGGTGGGAACCACACATGCGGAGATCATCTGTTCACCTACTCTGCGTCTCACAAAAACACGGCGGTTGGAACCAAAAATCTCACATTTGGACTCATCAGACCAAAGGACAGATTTCCACCGGTCTAATGTCCATTGCTCGTGTTTCTTGGCCCAAGCAAGTCTCTTCTTATTGATGTCCTTTAGTAGTGGTTTCTTTGAAGCAATTCAACCATGAAGGTCCGATTCACGCAGTCTCCTCTGAACAGTGGATGTTGAGATGTGTCTGTTATGTGAACTCTGTGAAACATTTATTTGGGCTGCAATCTGAGGTGCAGTTAACTCTAATGAATGTATCCTCTGCAGCAGAGGTAACTCTAGGTCTTCCTTTCGCGTGGTGGTCCTCATTAGAGCCAGTTTCATCATAGCGCTTGATGGTTTTTGCGACTACCACCCCTACCTTGTCACAACACAACTGATTGGCTCAAACGCATTAAGAAGGAAATACATTCCACAAAATAACTTTTAAAAAGGCACACCTGTTATTTTAAATGCACTCCAGGTGACTACCTCATGAAGCTGGTTGAGAGAATGCCAAGAATGTTCAAAGCTGTCATCAAGGCAAAGGGTGGCACTTTTTTGGTTACTACCTGAATCCATATGTGTTATTTCATAGTGTTGATGTCTTCACTATTATTCTACAAACCCTTGAATGAGTAGGTGTATCCAAACTTTTGACTGGTACTCTAAGTGAATTTGCCCCAATACTTTGGGTCCCCCAAAAATTGCTGTAAGGTTCACCCAATGTGGATGAAAATACCTTCCGATTAAAGCTGACAGTCTGCACTTTAACCTCATAGTCATTGTATCATTTTAAATCCAAAGTGCTGAGGTACAGAGCCAAAACAGAAGAATGTGTCACTGTCTCAAACTTTTTTACGCTGATAATTCTGTATCATAAATGTCACCATTGACGGGTCGATGGTGGGGTGGAATGGAGTGTCCGGGGGTTCTACAGGGATACAGTGCCATGTAAAAGTATTCATCCCCCTTGCCGTTTTTCCTATTTTGTTGCATTACAAACTGTAATTTAAATAGATTTTTAGCAAGCAGCACCATGAAGACCAAGGAGCTCTCCAAACAGGTCAGGGACAAAGTTGTGGAGAAGTACAGATCAGGGTTGGGTTATAAAAACAATATTCGAAACTTTGAACATCTCACGGAGCACCATTAAATCCATTATTAAAAAATGGAAAGAATGGCCTCCTGGGTGGCGCAGTGGTTAAGGGTGCTGTACTGCAGCTGCCAGCGGTGCCATCAGAGACTCTGGGTTCGCGCCCAGGCTCTGTCGTAACCGGCCGGGACCGGGTGGTCCGTGGGGCAACGCACAATTGGCCTAGCGTTGCCCGGGTTAGGGAGGGCTTGGCCGGTAGGCATATCCTTGTCTCATCGCGCACCAGCGACTCCTGTGGCGGGCCGGGCGCAGTGCACGCTAACCAAGGTTGCCAGGTGCACGGAGTTTCTTCCGACACATTGGTGCGGCTGGCTTCTGGGTTGGTTGTGTTAAGAAGCAGTGCGGCTTGGTTGGGTTGAGTATCGGAGGACGCATGACTTTCAACCTTTGTCTCTCCTGAGCCCGTACGGGAGTTGTAGAGATGAGACAAGATAGTAGCTACTAAAAACAATTGGATATCACGAAATTGGGGAGAAAAAGGGGTAAAAATTAAACAACAAAATGGAAAAAATATGGCAACAAGACAAACATGCCAAGAGAGGGCCGCCCACCAAAACTCACGGAGCAGGCAAGGAGGGCATTAATCAGAGAGGCAACAAAGAGACAAAAGGAGCTGCAAAGCTCCACAGCGGAGATTGGAGTATCTGTCCATAGGACCGCTTTAAGCCGTCCACAGAGCTGGTCTTTACGGAAGAGTGGCCAGAAAAAAATACATTGCTTAATGAAAGAAATAAGCAAACACATATGGAAGAAGGTACTCTGGTCAGATGAGACTAAAATGTAGCTTTTTGTCTGGCGCAAACCCATCACCTCTCATCATCCCGAGAACCCTATCCCCACAGTGAAGCATGGTGGTGGCAGCATCATGCTGTGGAGATGTTTTTCATCGGCAGGGACTGGGAAACTGGTCAGAATTGAAGAAATGATGGAGGTGCTAAATACAAGGAAGTTATTGAGGGAACCCTGTTTCAGTCTTCCAAAGATTTGAGACTGGGACGGAGGTACACCTTCCAGCAGGACAATGACACAAAGCATACTGCTAAAGCAACACGAGTGGTTTAAGGGGAAACATTTAAATGTCTTGGAATGGCCTCGTCAAAGCCCAGACCTCAATCCAATTGAGAATCTGTGGTATGACTTAAAGATTGCTGTACACCAGCGGAACCCATCCAACTTGAAGGAGCTGGAGCAGTGTTGCCTTGAAGAATGGGCAAAAATCCCAGGGGCTAGATGTGCTAATATTTTGCATCTTCAAAGTGGTAGGCATGTTGGGTAAATCAAATGATACAAACCCACCAAAAATCTATTTTAATTCCAGGTTGTAAGGCAACAAAATAGGAAAAATGCCAACAGGGTGAATACTTTCACAAGCCACTGTACATCACACTGTGAGGACTCTGGTAGTACCACGTCTAAGTGGGGGCCTGGGGTCTCCAGCGGCATTATGGGTAATGATCAGCATTATCAAGTCCCCAGGAGGTCAGGTCCTCTCTCTAGCGCAGCCAAATCAACACTTGACGCCATCCGGAAGAGAGGGGGCCCCAGCCGAAGCTTTCCATTTGCAACAGTTATACCCCAAACCCTAGTGTCTTCTTCACCGAAACAGACCAAAGTGCTTTAAAGGGAGATAGGAATAGATGGGAGGGAAGGTTAGAGGAAAATGTGATTATGATGAGAAAAATGCAATGAGGCCATAAGCGTTTAATGCACAAATGCACAAAAAGTGATATTTTATTACAGCTTGAAGGCTTTCAAAAATTACTGGAAAAGGCAGGAAAATGTGACTGAAATGGAGACACTAAAATCCCTGTTTAACAGGCTGTAATTGGCTTAACCCTGATGTGTCCTGTCATTTTCATGCGAAAACATGTTTCTCTGACCCCTGATTCGATCATGCAAAACTTCATTTGGGGGGAAAAACCACTTTGTTGCTATTACTGGCACATTTTGAAGATGGATGTATGTGGAAAAAAAAGGTTGTTCTTTGAAATGTCATTTTTGGATGTCCCTTTCAATTGATCAATTTCTGCTGAGGAGAACTAGCATGTTGCTTTTCAAGGGAAGAGTCTCCTGTTCCCAATAATGCTGCATTATAAGATGACAGAGCTTATGAAGAAGATGATTCATGCTGAACATTAGAGCTACAGGAACATTTCCTATTTTCATTTTACTCTCAAAATGTCTCGGAAATATCCACATTCAACATTACTGTGGATTTCCTGTAATAGGTGTGTTCATTAATAAAATGAAAAATTCATCAACTTACATGATTTATAGCTTGCTCATAAAACCACACAGAATGTCATCAATCAAGTCTGCACCTTTATTTGTTTTTTCCAGTCAACCATCACCCTGTTGGCAAATATGTCACAAGTAAATAAACGTGGAAAGATTTAACATGTTGTGCCAACTATAACAAGAATGACTTATTGATAAACCTGTTATCAGTTTTGTTTTGTTCATCTATTTCTATTCCATCATTTTTTTTTGTAGTTAATAGATCCACTCAGGCATTGTTACAGCAATGTCAACCCAAAACCTGCAGAGCAGAAAACCACCCTTACCATTGATCAGCATGTGTTATTATCGACCAAAAACATTTGGAACTTTTGACAACAGATCAGACTTTCAATCGTGCCTTGCAAAACAATAATTCGCCCATTTTGAGTTATCAGTACTGCTACTCCCATTCAAGTCCTTCAATTTGATCAACTACTCTCGCCTGCCTAATTGTCCACCACACTCCGATAGCTAATGGGTAACATTATACTATATTAATGTACTGGTGGCTAAAACACAACTAGCCAACAATGGGTGACTACAGATCACTGGGGTGATGCAGGCAGATCATTAACCATAATTACCCCTGCTAATCCACTTCCAGGCAGTACAAAATAAACAGCCAGGCCCATTAGTGGAGATGACTGTCAGCCGGCAAGTGGCCTGTAGCTCCTTTGGCAATGATCTGTGCCCACGGGGGAATAAGGGGGCCTGTGAGTGAGTGATGGCCGGCCTACACCCTCCACCTGATGTTGGACGGATGGAGTATAGGGGGGGTTGAGGGGTTGGGGGGTGTGCTGGCTACATGCTGGCACCACTGGTGCTTTTGTTTGTTTCACTCCCCCCCTTTCATGTACCCAGATGGTGTTCATTTTGACCTCTCACTGCTGCACTCCCCCCATCCATTCATCTTCAGCCCGAAGGCTCCAATTTTCTCTCTCGTTCTCTCTCGTTCTCTCTCGCTCTCTCTCTTTCTCTCTCTCCTCTCTGGCATATTTGTGCACACATCCAAAGCTGCTCCATGAACACCCCCCACTGGTTCTTGGCACTATGTTATTGAGATAATTTGCAATTGCTGCTGCTGGATATTTGTCCTGATTTTGATAATATACTGAACAAAAATATAAATGCAACATATCCCATGTTTCATGAGCTGAAATAAAATGTCCCAGAAAATGTCCAAACGCACAAAAAGCTTATTTCTCTCAAATGTTATGCACAAATTTGTTTCAATGCCTGTTATTGAACATTTCTCCTTTGCCAAGGTAATCCATCCAGCTGACAGGTGTGGCATATCAAGAAGCTGATTAAACAGCATGATCGTTACAAAGGAGCATCGTGTGCAGGGGACAATAAAAGATTACTCTAAAATGTGCAGTTTTGTCACACAACAAAATGCAACAGATGTCTATAGTTTTGAGGAGGCTTGCAATTATCATGCTGACTGCAGGAATGTCCACCAGAGATGTTGCCAGAGAATTTAATGTTTTTTCTCTACCATAAGCCGCCTCCAACGTAATTTTAGAGAATTTAGCAGTATGTCCAAGCAGCCTCACAACCGCAAACATGTGTAACTACGCCAGCCCAGGACCTCCACATCCAACATCTTCACGTGCAGGATCATCTGAGACCAGCCACCCGGACAACAGATGAATCCCAGTTTCAACTGTACCGACCAGATGGCAGACAGTGTGAATGGCATCATGTCGGCAGGCTTTTTGCTGATGTCAACTTTGTGAACAGAGTATAAGCTACAGACAACTTTGTGACAGGCATAAGCTACGGACAACGAATCCAATTGCATTTCATTGATGGCAATTTGAATGCACAGAGATACCATGACGAGATCCTTAGATCCATTGTTGTGCCATTCATCCGCAGCCATTAACTCATGTTTCAGCATGATAATGCACAGCACCATATCGCAAGGATCTGTACACTGTTCCTGGAAGCTGAAAATGTCCCAGTTCTTCCATGGCCTTCATACTCACCAGACATGTCACCCATTGAGCATGTTTGGAATGCTCTCTAACAACATGCATGACAGCATGTTCCAGTTCCCGCCAATATCCAGCAACTTCGCACAGCCATTGAAGAGGAGTGGGACAACATTCCACAGGCCACAATCAACAGCCTGATCAACTCTATGTGAAGGAGATATGTGTTGTGCTGCATGAGGCAAATGGTGGTCTCCCCAGATACTGACTGGTTTTCTGATCCATGCCCCTATCTTTTTTTAAGGTATCTGTGACCAACAGTTGCATATCTGTATTCCCAGTCACGTGAAATTCATATATCAGGGCCTATTGAATGAATTTCAATTGACGGATTTCCTTATATGAACTGTAACTCAGTCAAATCTTTGAAATGGTTGTGTTTTACATTTTTGTTCATGGTATATGATAGCGGTTCCAGTGCATGTCATAGCCTATGGCCTAATTATTGTTCAATAGTCTAGTGCTTTGATGTGCAGCCCTGCAAACAGCCACTTGGAAACCAGACCAACAGTATGTACAGTATCTATGGCATCCATTGGTAGATACAAGGTAGATAACACTGAGAGGCTTGGACCTTCATAACATGCATTCATTTCCATATGAATCCATGTATACATTTAGTCAGTCTGCACCATATCTAAACTGTATGACTGCAACCTGGATGATTCATATGGTTCCTCTCCATTTTGAGGATCAGATGATGACAGAGCTAATGGGAGGGAGAGAGGGCTAACTGGCGCCAGCCATGTTCAACCGCTCTCTCTCTCTCTTTTCTCTCTCTCTTTCTCAATCAACCTCTCTCTCTCTATCAAACTCTCTCTACTACAATCTCTCTCTCTAGAACCCCATCTCTGTCTATGAACCTCTCTCTCTATCACCCTCTCTCTCTCACCCTCGCTCGCATTCTCTATTGCCTATTGTCTGTAGATAACTGAACATCAGGAGGCTCCCTTAGTGGTTGACACAACTTTTCTGACAGATCTGTGTCCATGTCATTCCACCTCTCACATCACCCAACACATGTCCATGCACCTCTCACATCACCCAGCCCATGTTCATGCACCACTCATGTCACCCAACCATGCCCATGCACCACTCATTTCACCCAGCCCATGTCCATGTCCACGCACCTCTCACATCACCCAACCCATGTCCACTCACCTCTCACATTACCCAACCCATGTCCATGTTCACGCACCTCTCACATCACCCAACCCATGTCCACTCACCTCTCACATTACCCAACCCATGTCCACTCACCTCTCACATTACCCAACCCATGTCCACTCACCTCTCACATTACCCAACCCATGTCCACTCACCTCTCACATTACCCAACCCATGTCCATGTCATTCCACCTCTCACATCATCCAACCCATGTCCATGTTCATGCACCTCTCATGTCACCCAACCATGTCCTTCTCCATGCACCTCTCACGTCACCCAGCCCATGTCCTTCTCCATGCACCTCTCACATCTTGCAACCCATGTCCTTGTCCATACACCACTCACATCACCCAACCCATGTCCTTGTCCATGCACCACTCACATCACCCAACCCATGTCCATGCTGATGGCATTTCCTCATTTCTTCTTCTTTCCTCCCTCTATTTCTTTCGACCTGACAGAGGAGTGCAAATTATGATCATGCAAGCAAATGGCGTGCTGGCATGTTTTCTCTGGATGCGACCCAAGGCTAATCGTCTTTAGTTTGGCTCGCCGCCAGCAGGTTATTAGTTTTCCTTTTCCTCTCATGTCTGTGCATCTGATGAAATGGGAGCGTTCATCCAGGCAGGTCTTCACGAGGAGGGGAGAGACATCTGAGGGCAGCGAGTGGTGCTTTGTTAAATCATGCTGAGAGGTATAGGCTTCTACCTCTACCCTCTATCTTCACCTACTGAGAGGTATAGGCTACTACCTCCACCCTCTATCTTCACCTACTGAAACGTATAGGCTACTACATGCACCCTCTATCTTCACCTACTGAAACGTATAGGCTACTACCTCCACCCTCTATCTTCACCTACTGAGAGGTATAGGCTGCTACCTCCACCCTCTATCTTCACCTACTGAAACGTATAGGCTACTACATGCACCCTCTATCTTCACCTACTGAAACGTATAGGCTACTACATGCACCCTCTATCTTCCCCCATTGAATGGATTGAGGGAGCAGTAAAAGCCTTGCCTCTCCCATCCCATGACACGTGTTCAGGTTGTTTCAATGGAGTGAAGACATATTAGCTATGCTAGCCTATCAGAATGGAGGTTGTACTTAAGGATGTTGATACGCTAGAAGGTTGTGTGTTTAGTAATCCTGACACAGGCCAAGCCATTTTCACCCCAAAGTACATTAGATAATCAGTGTCGTTGCTCCAGAATTCATATTGAAGTGGAAGAATTTCATTTCCTCACAATTAAATTAAAGGCCATGTTTCATAATGAAATCTGAAATGGGATTCTTCAGGCACTGTTCATTATTTTTCATTCAAATGTGAGCCTTTTGGCAAAGGAAATTCAATTCATCACACACTGCATATAGTTCATTTGGAATCATCTGGAAGAAAAAAAGCTTTGCCAAAGGCCTCTTTTTCTTCACAGAGCAGACTCAGCTGCTTTTCTAAAACAATTCCAAATGTTAACCGTTTATCCTGCAGGTAATACACACGTGACACGTGAATGTTAGAATGTACACCCCGACGATTGTGAATGCTTGTTGTTAGTTATACACACATTTGTTAGCAGACGTTGACATGTTTGAGAGGGTCCATGGGTTCTCGTTGTGGAATCTGATGTGGGTCCACACTCCTCTGACGTTGGGACTGTGTTGTACTGTAACTGTGATCAAATCACCCAATATCACCCCACTGGGCACAGATGTCAACTCAACATCTATACCACATTGGTTCAATGTAATTTCATTGAAATGACGTGAACACAACATTGATTCAACCAGTGTGTGCCCAGTGGGACCACACAGCTAACCACACAATTCCATTTCCCCCAAATGTTTGGTTGATTTCACGCATCTAATTATTTCCGTGTTCCTTTCCTATTCCTCCCCATTCTTACCTAACCACCACCAACTTTTTCAGATCAAGAAGTTTGTTCCCACAAGCTCCAGCGGCAGCTACGCTAAAAGCCACCCAACCCAGGTACGACCGGGAAACAGTAGCCGGTCGCTCGGCTGCCCACTAATGGATCGCACTCATTTCATCAGCAATCTGATATTTAATGAATATATATTTTATATTTTATCGGAATGTACGCCCTGTTCCGAGAAATGGTCACCCTGGGACTCTTTGGATGGACCTTTTCCTTCCGACTGGCACCTGAACACCAATCTTCCCTCATTCAGCCGGCCCACAAGCCCTTTCACCCCGCCGCTTTCTCCGCCTTCAATATCGTATGTAGATTAATAATGCATGGGCAGTTATTAGGGCTGGTTCAATAGGAGATTTGCTGATGGAGGTGGGCGTGCAGCGAGTGAGTGTGCCCGGAGGGAGCCTGTGTGTTGTTGTCAGCCCCCATCTGCCAGAATGCAATAAGGGGAACAATGGAGGCCTTGATTTCCACCAGCAGGCCCATAATCTTTAAATGGCTATTAGCAGAGGAGTGCAACCAGTCAATAACCGACAAAATCCTTTTAAAACCTACTCTCTCTCCCTCTCTCTCTCTCTCAATATCTCTCCTTCTCTTTTTTTTATATCGCCAACATCCTTCTCTCCCCTATCCACTCCTCCTTGCAGGTTGTTCCTAGAGTCACAAGAGTTACTTTGGCCATTTGTCATTTGTGACACCATCATCATTACAATGTGTCCTGTAAAGTCCCAAGACTATAAATCCTCAGTTAAGAATTCCTTAAGTGGATGCATCAATAAACAAATCAAATATGTACAGCTTAATATCCTATCCACCCTTACAGTATAACATGCTACATGTCATACTGTATGTCCCTGATTAGTAGGTTTGCAAAATTCCAGTAACTTTCCATAAATTCCCTGGTTCTCCAGAAATCCTGGTTGGAGGATGCAAGATTTCCTGCTTATTACTTCCTGGTTCTGGGAATCGTCCAAAAGAGGATTTCGGGTAAACAAGGGAATTTATTGAAAGTTCCCGGAATTTTACACCCTACTGATTAGATTCTGAGTTAGGAGGAACCACTAAGAAATAAGCTCCTCTTATATCATAGCAACAATAAGCATGTAATGCCTTGTAGTACCAGGAGAGGAGAGAGTGTAACCACATTGCAGTGACTGCTTAGATTTGCGCTCACAATTTGAGTGAAGTCATGACATGTTGTTCATTTCTCTCCGTCTACCGTGCTCATTAACAGTCAAATCCAATCTCTCTAACTTCACAAACATCCACCAAACCATGCTGATCTGGAAATTAAAGAGATGGGTTTAAAGAGATACCTAACTTTAAAATAATTCACCATGGCTTGAAAGGTCTGAACGTTTGTACTCTAGGCATAATTTCACAAAGCTGTTGATTAACGTGCAGATCTTGTATCACAAAAAAAAGCAGCTTGTTGTGATGATGGGCTTTTTGCTGAAAACAATTGGCAGATTGAATTACAGTCAAAGCTGAAATTGAAGTGTTTGAAATATTAAATTCAATGAAAGCAATAACCTTTGCGATGACCACAATTATATCCAAATAAAACTGATATTTATTGACGTCACTAAATATTACCTGCAACTCCGACGTCTCATTGGATCGAGTTGCAGGATTCATTGGAGCTATCAGGTGTTTATGAATTCTGGTCCTATACAGGACTTTGGGCTAATAGCGCTCAGAGAGAATATTTCGTTAGAGCATTTAACAATTAACTCTATTGAATTGTTGGATTTACGCATCACCTTTCCCTTTTCTTATAGAAAGACGGGTTGATCAAGAGACATACACGTTACTCTCTTCAGCTAGATCGCATAACTGAATAAAGGCCACCTTTTTTTTAGACAAGGAATCTGTGCCCTCTAATCAAAACAATAAACAGATCTTTTAAACTACCATGGGGTTATCCCATTTTCACTCATCAACACTTCTGACTTGACCGGGCTTGTCTGACCTCTGTGTTCCACTATCACATGATCACAACGGGTCGGGTCAAAGGTCATCACTAATGGATGGCGTTCCGAGGAAAGAGAGCTTAAGGCAGGACCGGTATCCCACCCATAACCTAGACAGAGCACATCTCTGTTTTGGTGTTTGGAATGTTTGGACACTGTAGTCCAAGGTTAGCTAAGCATTGGATATACGTTGTAAAAGCCCTTACAGGAAAGACTGTGCACAGAGGAAACGCTTCCTTATGTGCCTTGTCCCCTCTCTGTCTGTTTCCCTCAGTGTCTGCACACACAGCAGCAACATAGTCATCCATCTTCATTATATAGACACGTATTCGGTTTTGACAGTAGAGGCTCTGCTAGACTGGAGGAATGAAAGCACAGACAGACTATCAGCTAAAAACACACCATCAACTAGGCCCAAAGCTCAACAAACCTCTTCATATGTTACATAGGGTTATTAAAAGGAAAGAGAGCATTTTCCCTGCCGTTTAAAAAGATTCAATCAAACCTGGTTGCAGGGTTTCCGGGTTAAGTCACAGACAGCGTACTTCCTCTGCAGTGAAAAGTACCTCTTATGCAGTTGAGTTTCCTTTTTGTTGCGCACCACAAACATTGTTATTGTAGTGTTTGGTTGTGTGTGATCAAGCCACTGTCATGACAGTTCACTTTGCTGTCTCCCCATCTGGAGTGTCACTGTCTCGCCAGTACAGACCGCTCCGTGCAATCACATCCCTCTCTCTCTCTGGGAAAGAGAAGGTGACAGGGATGTTCATGTAGGTAGTATTGGTGGCATTAATGACTTATCTGTCGGTCAGCCTATTTCCGATTTGATTTGATTTATTTCAGTTTCATAAGTAGTGTTAAAGGGAAACGTCACAACTCTTCAGTCATTTCTCAGATTCATTTAACTGAAATTGAACCACTGGATTTAAAAGATTCTTTCAAACCTGGCAATTGGTCAAAATACACAGCTCTCCCTAAAGTCCAGAACGACACTGAACAAAAATATCAACACAACATGTAAAGTGTTTTTCCCGGGTTTCATGAGCTGAAATAAAAGATCCCAGAAATGTTCCATACAAAAATATTATTTCTCTCAAACTGTGTGCATACATTTGTTTCTGTCCCTGTTAGTGACCATTTCTCCTTTGCCAAGATGATCCATTCACTTGACTGTTCACCTGTGGCATATCAAGAAGCTGATTAAATATGTGCAGTTTTGTCACACAACACAATGCTGCAGATGCAGAGCGTGCAATTGGCATGCTGACTGCAGGAATGTCCACCAGAGCTGTTGCCAGAGAATTTAATGTTCATAGAATTTGGCAGTACGTCCAACCGGCCTCACAACCGCAGACCACGTGTAACCACGCCAGCCTAGCACCTCCACATCCGGCTTCTTCACCTGCAGGATTGTCTGAGACCAGCCACCCAGGCAGCTGATGAAACTGTGGGTTTGCACAACCGAAGAATATCTGCACAAACTGTCTCAGGGAAGCTCATCTGTGTGCTCATTGTCCTCGCCGGGGTCTTAACCTGACTACAGTTTGGCATTGTGACTGACTTCAGTGGGCAAATTCTCACCTTCGATGGCCACTGGCACGGTGGAGAAGTGTGCTCTTCACGGATGAATCCTGGTTTCAACTGTACCGGGCAGATGGCAGATGGCGTTGTGTGGGGAGCGCTTTTCTGATGTCAACTTTGTGAACAGACAACACCATGGTGGAGGTGGGGTTATGGTATTGGCAGGTATAAGCTACAGACAACTAAAACAATAGCATTTTATCGATAGCAATTTGAATGCACAGAGATATCGTGAGGAGATCATGAGGCCCATTCATCTGCCACCATCACCTCATTTTTCAGCATGATAATGCATGGCCCCGTGTTGCAATGATCTGTACACAATTCCTAGAAGCTGAAAATGTCCCAGTTATTTGATGGCCTGTCCCAGTTATTTGATGGCCTTCTTTGATGACCTTATATACTTATCAGACATTTCATCCATTGAGCATGTTTGGGATGCTCTGTTCCAGTGTCTGACAATATCCAGCAACTTCGCAAAGCAATTGAAGATGGCTTTATATGCAACTCAGTAAAATCTTTGAAATTGTTGTGTGTTGCATTTATATTTTTGTTCAGTGTAGTAATTCCAATGTATTTGCATAGTAATGGAGATGATCAGTTTTTTGTAATCACACAAGTGCAATAGGGACTGCTCACTGGCACATCCCACGCATAAACACACCCCTAGACTCACATAGACACATAGACACACACACAGACTTAGACCGGAGGCGGTCATCCACGTTGCCAGTCACTCAGCGCTTCCTCTTGTCGACCCTCCGAGGTTTATTTGCTGTCAGTGTGAACAGGTTTTCTTCCCCCTACTCTGATGCGCTGCTCATCTTATTCGCCTAAACTTATGTAGTTGCCGTTCAGTCAGGATTGATGGGAGCCAGGTATCATGCCTGATGCCTGTGACTTGGCCTGAGAAGAGGCATGTTCCACTGCAGTGAGAGCTTGTCTCTGGTTCCATCCCTCACCCCCATCTGTAATCACCCAGTGATGGAGGATGTGCAGGGTACACTTGGTGAGATATAGTTTAGGATGAGAAAAAAGGGCCTTTTGCAAACAAAACAAAAACAATTCACTTTCTAGACACTGCATGTAGAGAATTAGTCAAGTATAAATCAGTCTTACATTGACATGTTAATGCAATGATGTGTGAAAGTATTTTTGCCTTGTTTACTTTGCCAGCCACGGTACGGTATCAATATCACAGATGCTAGCTAACTTAGCTTTCTAGCTAACATTAACCACAGTTATCTAACCGCAGTTGCTACATTGCTAGCCAGCAACAGTTAATGTTCCTGGCAGAGTAGTATTTGTTTATCAACCTAAAGATAGCCCCTTTAACTACTGTACTACTGTTAATCTGATCCTCGATCTGTGCTCAGGAGCAACGTCTACCATGAAGACACTTTGGTACTACAGGCACAGGTTACAGTATCCCATGTTCTGTTCAGATTCGCTGACCTAGAAGCTCCTTCTAGACAGGAGAAAATTGGGTGCATTACAACAAATGAATACCGCTTTGTCTCTGAGGCAAATGAAAACACCTCACTCCGAGTGGATTTGAGGCCTACTCCAGCAACCCAGAATCATGGTTGGCTATCCCTAGTGTCACCTCTAGCCTATTAGTCTCTGTAAAGGATGATGAATTAGAGGTGGAGGCGGAGACCCGCCTCAGCACTGTTGTCGAAGATAAGGTCATAAGAATGATAAAGTGTGTAGCGTGAGTGCTTTAATAGTCCACGCCACTGGGGCAGGCGGAAGAGTCGAAACACGAAAAAATAAAAAAGGGGATTTCCATGTTCCTTTTTTCTGTTTTGTTCTTATGTAGTCTGTCCACACGTTTCAAGACCACATTAGCCTGCGGAGATAAAGCCGAGGCAATAACTCAGGGAGCTAGTGGGTCTTCAGGTCTCACGCAATGTTTTTGATCACATGAGCATTGCTCACTGAACCATCTCCTTTAACGCTCATATTTACTCATTTGCAAAAAGGTACATTCAAGAATGCAATATAAAACAATTAAGTGAGTTATCAAAGGATATTGTTTTATGAAGATTAACATAATAAAGATTGTAACCGATAGGGATGCCTCCTCAACAACGCCCAGTTGTCGTGGTGACTTACGCCTTACCTCTGGAGCATCGATCAAATCCATGTCTCCTGCAAAACACGTCCAGCTTTTATTTTGTTATTTGTCCCTGAAATGATTAATAGTCACTTAACATATTACTGCCCGGCAAGCTGCTGCAGCTCCTGTAATTACACATTACTTTCCTTATCTGCTGGTGTGGGTTCCTGCCTGGAGGTGGCTGTGCTCACAGGGCACAAAACACTAAACAGAAATAAATATTCTACAACTCTTCTGTTTGCTTAAACATGGATGCCACTCATTTTTGACTGCCAACATGAAGAGGGCGGGGTTATGGTGTGCTTTAATATGAAACTAAAAAGACAACAGGCCTGTGTGAGCTCATTCTATCGAGCCATTTGCTTTGAAGTACTGTAATGCATTTGCTATTATCCCGGCACGAGGCCTCATTTGTCAATGTCAGATGTGAGGTTTTGTTGCCAAGGCCACAATAAGACTTCCGATGAAATGTTTTTGAGATTTGTTGCACATTTTCTCTCATTGTCTGATCAAGCATGACAGTGAAACTTCTTCAGTTAAAAGCTTGACAGGGAAGACGAGGGAATTGCTCACGTAGAGACAAATGAGTGTTTAGCCTAGGGTCAACGAAGCCAGAGCTCAGGGTTTGCAGCTTACATGCAACATTATAAATGTGTTTTCTGCTGTCTTTTGGCAGTAGTCCCGTGAATCAATTCCTCTCTCCTTTATTTCCGAGGTGACTGACTACGAAACACGGGGTAATAGGTGCATACTGTAGCTTGCGGTTCACAACAAAGCCACAGGTAGGCTATACCTCTCTGGAACTGGAGAGCACATATCATGATCTTCAATGAAGTATGAACTATCCTTTCTAATTAAGGAGGCTATACTAACATAATCACACATCCCAACGTCAGACTATGTGGGAAGACAGTTCATTATGGCACTTCATACTTCCTTTGGGGACAATAGAGTCTGATCTGGGTTGGGGTGAAGTAACATAGCCTTTAGTTATTTTGAACTTTGACTGAAGAAAAAGGATTTAGGATAGATTTATGGTGAGAAAAAGTCAAGAAGAGCCACTTACTGTCCACATGAAGGTATGAAAAACCCATTACTGTATCTTGCGCGTACTTTCCATAAATGTATCAACGCAGTGAACAGATGTACCACATTAACCATCACTTGAGAATCCAAATTGCCATTTGAAGGAATGGGTTTGAATAATACATGTACTGTAATGTAGTATTATTAATAAGTTCTGTAACTGGATCTGGTGGTCACATCCATTAGTGGGGAAACATTTGACTCGGCCACTGAAATACTTTTGTCTCTCTCCTATGGATTCTAGCCATTGTTGACATGTTACTAATCATACCGATCAAACTCAGTAAATATGATCACCTTCCCATCCACATTTTATGGCAATGTTCTATTTAGAAATGCTCATGCAACTGGCCAGTGTTACCGAAAGAGTATCTGCTGTGTCAAACCAAGAACTATCATAACAGATGATTGACTGGTAGAGACTCCACCATCTGCTGCCTTACATCCTTCAAGTAAACCACTTCCTGTCTCCCCCATCGCTGTACCATCAAACTGAAAACAACTTTGCCCCACCCCTCCCCCATCTTCAAAGTTCCGAGCATTGATTGGTAACGTTGACGCCTGGACATTGGCTGGGAGCCCAAAATGATAAGCGTTCATATGGGACAGTGGGGCTAAGTGCTAAATCAATGCAGCAGTGTCTCTGATGTGGATACCATTACGGAGAAGACCAATGGCGGCGAGGTGGAGATGATGTTTCCCCAGGGTGGCCTTTGGGAGAAGCACCCGATGCCTCATTATTCTGGTTTAGCCATTCACATGATCAGTTACACCCTCTTAGCATTCATATGTATCTTCCCTTTACAATGCTTTGGTCAGATCCACATTTGTCTTAATATTTCTCTTACTGACTTAAGTAACAAATATCTATCACAAGCATCACTATTGATTCATGAGGTTTGTTCCCAGTTCTGAGAGACCCTCTTTGTGGTGTTACTGGCATTCTTTTACCAATCAAACAAAATCGCCCTGGATTTACACAAAATGCACTGTAGTTGCACTGTCACTGGAGAACAGCCTTTTATGTACAGTATATTTCCCTATTTTTGTTTTCAATTTTAAATATGCATTAATTTAGCTTCAGTAAGTTAAATGGACCCTTATCGAGCTGCTGGTCTCTTGTGAATAAGACCGTGATAGACAGTTTCTACTGAGAGAGGTCAGAGGATCGGTGTTGTGTTGTGCTGCTGCCCCCACAGCTGCAAGGTGTCTCATTAATGTCAGGACGCCTCACCATCCACATATTTCCTGTCAGCCTGACGTGCCACAACAGGGAAGGTCATTTTTCAAACCTCAGCTTTGGTTTCAAATTAACCCAGCTCTCTCGTGCTGAAGCTGTGACTAGAGAGCGTTTGATTGTGATAGGGGGAGACTTTGATGGCTTAGTGATCATTATGGCTGAGCGGGTATATGCCCGATGCAGTAAATTAGCTGGCTGTCCCAAATGGACATTACACACCACTGCAGCCGTCGTCGGGGAGGAGGACTGGGTAATGTTGCCGACGCATTAAGCCGTTTCCATCATTAGGCTCGTTGGAGCTTATTTCCCACGCGAGTCATGTGTTTTTGTTGCCATTCAGGTGTTGAGTAATATTTCTATGACTGCTTGAAGGGTAGATATGATAAGGAGATGCTCTACTGCGTTCAATGATAACGTGTTCAATTTTCAATGCCGTTGAATTAACCAATACAATTAAATGTATTCGCTTCAAATGAAAGTACTTAAGATACACTTACAGATTCAGTTGTATTCAGTAACGTGTGTGGCATAGTAAGCATTGGCGTCATTTTGACTCGTGGTCTTTATGTCCTAATTTTTCCATTATTCTATATAAAGTGTCTTCTATGAGTCAAAAATGTTGTAAATGTTTCCCCTATTTTCCTCTTCTGTCCGTTAGAGTCCTGGGTCAACCTATCCCCCAACCTCGCTCCCTTTAGAGACCCATAATGTCGGAGGTTTCTATGGATGGGGTAGGCAACAGACTGAGTAGTTGTGCATGGAAACTCGAGCACACTTCAGCAAACTTAAAATACCAGCACAGATCAATAGCTGCAGCATGTATCAATTGACCAGACCAGTGAAGCGGAGCCCTAGAACCCAGTCAAACAGACACCCCACTCACATACGTCACGTCACCCGGTGGCAGACAGAGGCCAAACAAACAAAGCCATCTTATCCTTCTTCATTTGCCTCTTTGGCCTTGTGCTGGAGATGGCTCATCTGATAAGGGTAATCAAGTTTTAACATCACCAGTTCTATAATAAAACATGCACACAGCCAGGCACACGCACACACTTGTCACGTGCACACCAACACACACACACATTATTTTCTTCCTCAAAGGGACAACGAAAAGGGACAACGATATGAGAAAACATCTATACCACTTAAGTTGATGTGTTCTGCCATAACACTAACATGACACATGAAGCAGAAAATGGTATTTGGACATCATAATCACATGTTGTCTCAGAAGTTCTCAAAACACTTCCAAGTGAAGCCTTCGGTTATCTTCTGCCGGTTTGGAATGTAATGGTCCAAGTACATAATACATAATTACACTACTTTTATGGATATTGATGTGGGCAATGGGGCAGAGAGGATCGCACCATCAGAGCTGAGTCAAGGTCAGGCCTTGCACTGAGCTGCTTGAAGCTGGGATGGTAGCTACAGGTTCCAATACCACTGGGGTGCTGCCCTCTGGGGGAGGGGAGTTAGAGGAGTCTGGCCTGTTGAAAGTGTAACACACTTGGAAGTGCTTTGCTTCATGCTTTTTGAGATGGACCGTTCGCCTTTCCAGTTGGTGGAATGATGATAATGACGTATTCATTCATTCGTTTTTGTTTATAACCTTTCTTGCAGGGTCTGCGGCAGTCCTCTTTGATAATCTTTCATGCACCATCTCATTACCGAATTATCACTTTTGTAGCAATTATTTACCCATGAAAACGGCACTGTAAAGGAAATTTGTCTGAAGTCACATTATAACCAAAACAGGCATTTTACATGAAAATTCTGCCCTAGGGTGTCCCAGTGGATTATGCAAATAAATGAAAACGTAATGATTATCTGTATTGTTTGCCTTTTCTAAAACAATATCAAAACGACAAATTATTTTAATTTCAAATGGAGACAAAAATAACATAATTAAATGCTAGTCTGCTGCCTCTGGGCATCTCAGACACCATCTTAAAAATGGTGTAAAAAGATTAAAAACAGAGCCAGGGAAAACGAAAGCACTTTTCCCGAGCTGGTGAAAGTGTACCTTACTCTGCTGCTCTGGAATGCATCCTGGGTAATGTGTTGTCTAGTTGTCTAGTCTTCATGTCCGTCATGTTAAATACTGCGAAAGACGGAAGACAAGTGGACCTTCTCTAGATTTATAGCCATTTAATGCTGTCTCCTATTTTCCTTTCAGTCTCATACTGTTGTAGTTGTTTTGAAACTAGTGCGTTCAGGTAATAATAGCAAAGTCTCCAGACTCGGGATTAATCCCACAGATGTCGAGGTGATTTATATTGAAGCCTTTACTCTTTTTAACGACTCCACGCTCCACAGGTCACGGCGCAATCCTAGAGGTCAAAAACCAGAGCGACAGGGTCAAGTTTAGGAAGACTTGTAACAGATGGTGTCCCAGTCCGGTCTGTCATTCTAAACGCATGAAGGAGGAGATAAAACACTTTCCACTTTTAGTTGACCGGTGTGCTTCTTTTTTGACCACCAGCCCCCCTCATATCACAATCCTCTTCAAAATGAGACGCCACGATCAAAACGACTGCAAAATGGTCTCCAAATACCACTTATTTAAATCAAATCAAATGCGCCAAATACAACAGGTGTAGACTTCACCGTAAAAGATCCTTATGCTACAATCAAATAACTCTGTCACTTCTCCCACCTTTATAATGACGGTCCTTATTCCTCAATTAGTAGATTCATTCATTTATATCAACATGTGCTATTAAACCTACAGTAAGTATTTGATTTGTTTATTTAGTGTCACTCAAATAAAGCATGCTACGTTATGTTTTACAAGTTTACCATCCTACTCTCATAACAGCTTGTTTGTGTTTTAATAACAGACACATTTTAATGTTGATTAAACCTCTTGAGTCATTTGGTATCGAACCATTTTAGATTGGGACTCCAATGATATATGAATTGAAGGAAAAACAACAGTCAACTGCAATGAACTATAACACAAACATCAAAGTATTTGAAATAATAAAGGTGGCTGGATATGAGATCCACAAGTTTGAAATGGTCAGCTGACTCTTGATGAAGAATTCCCTGATAGTGTACTTGGTTGCTTTCTGAAAACATGCTGGTGTAAACAGTCAGGGAGCAGCGACGCATCTCCACTTTACCAAGTGTTTACTCAAGTTACCGCATATGGATATCCCACCACATGGTCCCTTGACCCACCACAACAACATCTCTCTGCAATGACAACTTCTCTCTGCCCTTGAGAGGGGGGACACCATTCATCCTCCTTGGACAGGAATGAGGGATTGACACCCCTGACAACTGGATGCCATGCCAGCTTAAGTGCTGCACTCATACTTGGCTCACTGAAACCCCAGGCCCCAACCACTGGAGCGCTGCATTATTGATGCTGGAGACATGCTTAGCACTCACAGGCAACCAAAACACTAGCCCTCTGCCAATGGTGGTGATGTCACAGAAGAGAGGTGATCGGGGGCCTGGCACCAGTTAGTCACCGCTCCGTTCTTAAAAAGGGGTTAGAAGGGGAACCTTCGAGGGGGTGCAGCGGCGGGGGGGGGGGGGGGGGGGTGTATGATGAGGATGAGAGGGGGACGATGAGCTGTAGCACTCATCCATCACAACCACTTACGCGCCATAGGATCTGTTCTTTAGCTGCGGAGAAATTACGTTAGGCCCAGCTGCAGATACCTGCTGGCTCATTACAAAACTCCTCCTGCTGAGGCAGCACCGCATAGTGGGGCAAGAGTGTTTTATCCCCAAAACAGGCACCGAGTGAGAGACCACGAACAGTGTGATGCTGTCACACACGCAGCGAATTAGGCTGATTGGTCGGGATTGGTTTTGACCAAAAATGTTTCATTTGTTGCTCGTTTTCATTTTTAGAGATTTGAGGGTTGATGGAGGCTATAAACGTGGTTTAAATACCTTGTGGAATTAATATAATCACTTTAGAATAGTTGTATGATGTGTCTAGATAATCAAAGAATACTCAATCGCCTTATTCAGCTGTCATTTTTTATTTCATTTATGGCGATTGAATCAGAGTCACCAAGGCTTGAAATATATTAATGATGGTAGCTAGCGAGGAACTTGTGACTACACTTCATTAACTGCCATCACTCATGGATTTGGAGCTGAAGAGATACAAACTTTCCAGCATGATAGTTATTGTTTTGAAAGGTAGACTGAAAGTAACCAGGTTTTTTTTTGGACAGACATGCATGCTTTTACAGCGGAATCTGGGTATTAGACTGCCTGATTTTTCACCCTTTGTAGAAAGGATGACAGGTGCTAAACATACAGTGCCTTGCGAAAGTATTTGGCCAACTTGAACTTTGCGACCTTTTGCCACATTTCAGGCTTCAAACGTAAAGATAATAAACTGTATTTTTTTGTGAAGAATCAACAACAAGTGGGACACAATCATGAAGTGGAACGACATTTATTGGATATTTCAAACTTTTTTAACAAATCAAAAACTGAAAAATTGGGCGTGCAAAATTATTCAGCCCCCTTAAGTTAATACTTTGTAGCGCCACCTTTTGCTGCGATTACAGCTGTAAGTTGCTTGGGTTATGTCTCTATCAGTTTTGCACATCGAGAGACTGACATTTTTTCCCATTCCTCCTTGCAAAACAGCTCGAGCTCAGTGAGGTTGGATGGAGAGCATTTGTGAACAGCAGTTTTCCGTTCTTTCCACAGATTCTCGATTGGATTCAGGTCTGGACTTTGACTTGGCCATTCTAACACCTGGATATGTTTATTTTTGAACCATTCCATTGTAGATTTTGCTTTATGTTTTGGATCATTGTCTTGTTGGAAGACAAATCTCCGTCCCAGTCTCAGGTCTTTTGCAGACTCCATCAGGTGTTCTTCCAGAATGGTCCTGTATTTGGCTCCATCCATCTTCCCATCAATTTTAACCATCTTTCCTGTCCCTGCTGAAGAAAAGCAGGCCCAAACCATGATGCTGCCACCACCATGTTTGACAGTGGGGATGGTGTGTTCAGGGTGTTGCTTTTACGCCAAACATAACGTTTTGCATTGTCGCCAAAAAGTTCAATTTTGGTTTCATCTGACCAGAGCACCTTCTTCCACATGTTTGGTGTGTCTCCCAGGTGGCGTGTGGCAAACTTTAAACAACACTTTTTATGGATATCTTTAAGAAATGGCTTTCTTCTTGCCACTCTTCCATAAAGGCCAGATTTGTGCAATATACGACTGATTGTTGTCCTATGGACAGAGTCTCCCACCTCAGCTGTAGATCTCTGCAGTTCATCCAGAGTGATCATGGGCCTCTTGGCTGCATCTCTGATCAGTCTTCTCCTTGTATGAGCTGAAAGTTTAGAGGGACGGCCAGGTCTTGGTAGATTTGCAGTGGTCTGATACTCCTTCCATTTCAATATTATCGCTTGCACAGTGCTCCTTGGGATGTTTAAAGCTTGGGAAATCTTTTTGTATCCAAATCCGGCTTTAAACTTCTTCACAACAGTATCTCGGACCTGCCTGGTGTGTTCCTTGTTCTTCATGATGCTCTCTGCGCTTTTAACGGACCTCTGAGACTATCACAGTGCAGGTGCATTTATACGGAGACTTGATTACACACAGGTGGATTGTATTTATCATCATTATTCATTTAGGTCAACATTGGATCATTCAGAGATCCGCACTGAACTTCTGGAGAGAGTTTGCTGCACTGAAAGTAAAGGGGCTGAATAATTTTGCACGCCCAATTTTTCAGTTTTTGATTTGTTAAAAAAGTTTGAAATATCCAATAAATGTCGTTCCACTTCATGATTGTGTCCCACTTGTTGTTGATTCTTCACAAAAAAATACAGTTTTATATCTTTATGTTTGCAGCCTGAAATGTGGCAAAAGGTTGCAAAGTTCAAAGGGGCCGAATACTTTCGCAAGGCACTCTAAATAATAAGAAATCTAATCACATTTTATTGGTCGCATACACGTTTTTAGCAGATGCCATTGTGGGTGTAACGAAGTGCTTGTAAAATACGGTTGTCCTGTGTCCCCAAAGATGAAATATTTCATCAACATGGTCTTTTTTCACTGTTTTAGCCATTAACACGATCTCTTTTACATCAGACAAGGTTAAGGTAATACAAGTCAAGCAGAAGATGGCTGTGAGATACAGTCAGAAGGACTGGGGGCCAGCTTATTGAAATAGAGCCATGATGGTACTATTTCTGTTTCCCCAAACACCCTCAGCTTTGTCACAGGATTATTATGGACTGACTTCAATGGCGCAGCCTCATAGATCATTCAGCCCATCATGGTGGCTGAGGGCTTTCTCACATCCTGGAAGGAAGAAGTGGTGTCTTGATCTGCAGATCCATATCAAGCCCTCACCCAAGTAACAAGTGAGATAACTACACAGGGTTCATCGGTTATTGGAGCTCGTGCGAAATGATCGCTAAATCTATGTGGGAATACTGGAGTTGTCTCATTCTTGATTTTCAGACAAAATAAGAGTGTTGTGTTTGTTGTATGCTTGTTAGACCAAACGTGTTTTGATCAGTAAACTTGTGAATAGAAAAACACCAAAGTCCCCGATACACCTCCCCTCGGCGGTTTATGAATCCCCTCACGTTCGGCAGCTGTCATCAGGTCACCCAGAGGGGACTTGTGGGATGGATGACAGGTGGAACAGAGGATCAGGAGGAATGGAACAGCCTGGACTGCATGGCGACAAAACGTTTCAAGAGCCTTGATAGCTCCGAGGGGCCAGACAAGCCTGAGAGAAAAGATGCTGTCCAGACTCTTTCCCTGTTTTCTTCCACAAGTCACTGGGTGGAGGAGCGTGGTAAGGAGCCGAGTAGCTGTTGATCTGCAGACTGCCCTGTCTATGATCTCGCTCCGCTTCGCCGACACAATGGCAGATGGGAATGCATCAATATTAGCGGGAAGCCCCGACGTGTAAGGACACGCCGTGCAAAGTTCAACAGTGT
Organism: Oncorhynchus mykiss; assembly: GCF_057628025.1. Classification (NCBI taxonomy): domain Eukaryota; kingdom Metazoa; phylum Chordata; class Actinopteri; order Salmoniformes; family Salmonidae; genus Oncorhynchus; species Oncorhynchus mykiss. The sequence goes on from NC_143035.1 coordinate 15,516,966, forward strand.
CAAGCTCCTCTTTGACTCGGTTGTCTTGACGTTTTATGGTAGCTTGCTTCTGCCCCTTTGAAGAGTGTTTCGATGTTGATGATTCCCCATGTCAACCTATTGTTGTGGTGGTTTAAATGTTTAGAAACCATCGGCTAAGACTCCTGAATGGACAGCACAACCCAGTAAGAGACCACAAGACTCAGAGACAAAAAGATACATGTATTGGCAATAAAGGTAAAAAATACAACATAAAAGCCCATCCAAAGAACAGGTCATTATAGGTCATTTAATATAGACAGTGGCTACAGGTGCCTGTAACAAGAGTGTTGAACAGTTTATAGCCCCAGCCAATGCTAGGACTTAACTCGAAGAACACCTGCAAGGCATACAAAGCTGTTATCATGGAATAGCATGAAAAAGAAATAACACGAGACTTAGTCAACCAACATTTTAATCCCTGGCATAAATTTACTTGCGTCCTACTCAAGGAAGTGACATATCTGGTTTCTTTGGGGTTCTTTTTTTATTACTAATTTCTATTGGCTAATGCATTTTCCTCCTGGAAAAAGGCTAAGTTCAACCAACAGAGAAATTTCAAACGGCATGTTGAAAATAGTGGCTACTTTACTCTCTTAATCCAGATATTTCAATCTTGACACTTTTATGGAAGTACAAGGAAAAGAGCGTTGAAGTTGCATTACAGTGGAACAAAAACAATCCCTTGGCTACAGTAGCTAGGGATTTAGCCATGGTGGAAAGACGCAGATGTGAAAGATCAAGTTTCAGATGTGTGCTGATACACCAGTAGCCAACAAGCCTCTGCAACAGCTCACACTTTCCATAGGCTACGAAGCTACAGGAGGTGACACAGTGTCACATTTTGCTGTGATATACAGTATCAGTCAAACGTTTGGACACACCTACTCATTCAAGGGTTTTTCGTTATTTTAACTATTTTCTACATTGTAGAATAATAGTGAAGACATCAACACCATGAAATAACACATATGGAATCATCTAGTAACCAAAAAGTGTTAAAAGTGTTAAACAAAACAAATTAGATTTTAGATTTTAAATTATTCAAAGTAGCCACCCTTGGCCTTCATGACATCTTTGCACACGCTTGGCATTCTCTCAACCATCTTCACCTGGAATGCTTTTCCAACAGTCTTGATGGAGTTCCCACATATGCTGAGCATTTGTTGGTGCTGCTTTTCCTTCACTCTGTGTTCCAACTCATCGCAAACCCTCTCAATTGGGTTGAGGTCGGGTGATTGTGGAGGCCAGGTCATCCCATGCAGCACTACATCACTCTCCTTCTTGTTCAAATAGCCCTTACACAGGCTGGAGGTGTGTTGGGTCATTGTCCTGTTGAAAAACAATTGATAGTCCCACTAAGCGCAAACCAGATGGGATGGCGTATCGCTGCAGAATGCTGTGGTAGCCATGCTGGTTACGTGTGCCTTGAATTCTAAATAAATCACAGACAGTGTCACCAGCAAAGCACCCCCACACCATCACACCCCTTCCTCCATGCTTCACGGTGGGAACCACCGGAGATCATCCCTTCACCTACTCTGCGTCTCATAAAGACACAGCGGTTGGAACCAAAAAAATCGCAAATTTGGACTCATCATAACAAAGGACAGATTTCCACCGGTCTGATGTCCATTGCTCATGTTTCTTGGCCCAAGCAAGTCTCTTATTATTATTGATGTCCTTTAGTGGTGGTTTCTTTGCAGCAATTCGACCATGAAGGCCTGATTCACCCAGTCTCCTTTGAACAGCTGATGTTGAGATGTGTCTCTTACTTTAACTCTGTGAAGTATTTATTTGGGCTGCAATTTCTGAGGCTGACAACTCTACTGAACTTATCCTCTGAAGCAGAGGTAACTCTGGGGCTTCCTTTCCTGTGGCGGTCCTCATGAGAGCCAGTTTCATCATAGCTCTTAATCGTTTTTGCAACTGCATTTGAAGAAATGTTCAAAGTTCTTGAAATGTCTAACATTCATCTCTGAAAGTAATGATGGACTGTCGTTTCTCTTGCTTATTTGAGCTGTTCTTGCCGTAATATGGACTTGGTCTTTTACCAAACAGGGCAGTCTTCTGTATACCACCCATACCTTGTCACAACACAACTGATTGGCTCAAACGCATTAAGAAGGAAGGAAATTCCACAAATGAACTTTTAACAAGACACACCTGTTAACTTCTTGGTGACATGGGGGCAGTATTGAGTAGCTTGGATGAATAAGGTGCCCAGAGTAAACTGCCTGTTACTCTGTCCCAGATGCTAATATATGCATATTATTAGTAGTACTGGATAGAAAACACTGAAGTTTCTAAAACTGTTTGAATGATGTCTGTGAGTATAACAGAACTCATATGGTAGGCGAAAACCTGAGAAAAATCCAACCAGGAAGTGGGAAATCTGGGGCTTGTAGTTTTTTTAACTCAGCCCCTACTGTGGATACAGTGGGATATTGGTTATGTTGCACTTCCTAAGGCTTCCACTAGATGTCAACCGTCTTTAGAAACTGGTTTGAGGATTCTATTATAAAGGAGGGGCTCATGAGAGCTGTTTGAGTAAATGGTCTGGCAGAGTGTCTCAGGCTCGTGACGCACGGTCCCGACAGACTTAGCTCTCGTTCCAGTGCTTTTCTACAGACAAAGGAATTCTCTGGTTGGAACATTATTGAACATTTATGGTAAAAACATCCTAAAGGTTGATTCTATTCTAAGTTTGACAAGTTTCTACGGGCTGTAGCGGAACTTTTTGAACTTTTCGTCCGACATTCTGGACAACCTGAACGCGCTTTTCAATTTGTTTACCAAACGCCATAACAAAAGAAGATATTTGGACATAACTGATGGACATTATCGAACAAATCAAACATTTATGGTGGAACTGGGATTCCTGGGAGTGCATTCTGATGAAGATCATCAATGGTAAGGGAATATTTATAACGCTAATTCTGACTAATGTTGACTACCCAATATGGCGGATATCTTTTTGGCTGCTTTGTTGTCTGAACGCTGTACTCAGATTATTGCATGGTTTGCTTTTTCCGTAAAGTTTTTTGAAATCTGACACAACGGTTGCATTGAGGAGAAGTATATCTCTAATTCCATGTGTAACACTTGTATTCTCATCAACATTTATGATGAGTATTTCTGTAACTTGATGTGGCTCTCTGCAAAATCAGTGCATGTTTTAGAACTACTGAACGTAACGCGCCAATGTAAAATGAGATTTTTTGATATAAATATGCACTTTAGCGAACAAAACATACATGTATTGTGTAACATGAAGTCCTATGAGTGTCATCTGATGAAGATCATCAAAGCTAAGTGATTAAGTTTATCTCTATTTGTGCTTTTTGTGACTCCTCTCTTTGGCTGGAAAAATGGCTGGATTTTTCTGAGACTTGGTGGTGAGCTAACATAATCGTTTGTGGTGCTTTCGCTGTAAAGCATTTTTGAAATCAGACACTGTGGCTGGATTAATGATAATTGTATCTTTAAAATGGTGTAAGATACTTGTATGCTTGAGGAATTTTAATTATGAGATTTTTGTTGTTTTGAATTTGGCGCCCTGCACTTTCACTGGCTGTTGGCAAGGTGGGACGACATATTTCAGAGAGGATAATTGAAATCTATTCCAGGTGACTACCTCATGAAGCTGGAGAATGCCAAGAGTGTGCAAAGCTATCATCAGGATCTCAAAATAAAATATATTTTGATTTGTTTAACACTTTTTTGGTAACTACATGATTCCATATGTGTTATGTCATAGTTTTGATTTCTTCACTATTATTCTACAATGTAGAAAATTGTAAACAATAAAGAAAAACCCTGGAATGAGTAGATGTGTCCATACTTTTGACTGGTACTGTACATTTGACATTTACACATTTAAGATGAATGTTTGACCATTAAAAAAGAAACATAACATGACAGCTGAACATGAAAACCTGAAATAGCTGACGGACATCGCTTTGGCACTATGACCATGTATAGGTCCCTGCCACTAGAATGCAGACACTGCAAGTGGATTGGCCCTCTTTGTAATCAGAGACTCAGTTGTAGTGTGGAATTCACAAACTTTAATCTCTGTAGTCAAAACCTTTCATCGCATATGGCTCAAAGGGTTGATCTGCCATCAGTTATCTTGCCTAAAAGTAAACACTCGAAAAAATGCATACACTTTGGAGAAACAGAAAATGTGTTTGGGATTATGTGAACTATGAGACACATTTTAATTGTGAGAAAGTTACACTAACTATAACTTAAGTACCACGAAGTAGCCTTCACATGACCACGACAGCTTGGCAGATAAATATCATGCAGGTAATAGGTTAACTTCAAGGTTTCACCAATGATTTGATTCATTCTATATCTTAAAAACAAGGTATTATCAAAAATGTCTGAGGAGATCCGAGAGAAGACACCCATTATGAATTTGACTACAAAAGGCACTGTAGGTTAAGAAAGGAGTAATGAAGCATACTCTCTCTATTAATACAGATTTAATCTTGTTATAATTAACAGCCGTTGATCTCAAATCTGCTGTAGATACTCACCTGTAGAATGAATGAGTGTACCTCTCAGGTCAGGATGTACGCATGCCACAAATTAGCTGTTGTGTCCTTCTTCAATCTGTTTGTAAAGGCAAGTCATGAAAATGTATGTGTGTGGTCTGTCATCTTTTTTTATGCTTCAACGGTGAAGCTCTTAACACACTGATACTCAACAATGACATTCTGCACGTGTTTTCAAGCCTCATATGACGTGAAATGCTTACCGTATGTTGAGATTTGTTAATCACCCACAGATGATTTGAATCAATGAGAAAAACAGTGATGTGCTTACGCGTTCTACTGCCTTAAGATTAATTTCTTCCCTATACTGAAAGTGCAATCATTTCTTCATTAGTCCTTTATTTGTTTCCAAGTGTTCGTCTTCAGGGCTAACATCTAGTTTATTTGGATACTCTTAATTACACATGGGAGAATGGGTTCCCTTCTTAGAAAATGAATCTCTATCACCAACTCCTAAAGGGCGAAAATAACTTAGGGGTGGACAGTGTGCGATTGTATTTCCAAGATTGATGAAGTTAGTAAAAGACTGACCAGATCAATTTGACCCTATTTGGTCATCTTGTAATGAAGTCATTATATTGGGTATTTTTGTTGAACCACAGAAAGGAAAGATGATGAGGAGAAATGTTCTTCACCTGTTTGTTAGTTTGGGGATTTATTAAAGGAAGCCTGAGGTGATAGACTGAACCACAATAAATTACATCTATGGCAGTGTCTCTCCGGATAACAACATTTGGTAGCACGGTTTCCTTCAGGATCTTTTCATTTTTCTCTGTGTTATTAAACACAAAGATGAAACTCACAGAGGTCTACCATCAGGGACGGTTCTAGCCTTTTGGGGGCCCTAAGCGAGATTTGGTTGGAGGGCCCCCCACCTCACGGCAAAACATTTTTGTGGCCCCCCTCTTGATAGCAGAGAGAAACATTTGCATTTTAAAGTTAATTCTCTGCAATTCTGCACATTTCGCCACAGTGCGTAGAGAACATATTGCAGTTTTAAAGCAAGTTTTCTGCAATTCTACCTATTCTGTCATGGAGTCAACATAGATTTTGACCATTTTAAAGCTAATTTCTTGCAATTCTACACATTTTGTAATGACTTATGCCATGATATCGAAGTGAGAATGACTAGTCAGGGCCCCTCATGTGCCTTGTGTGATTAGATAGCTGGATCGGCTAAACACCAATCTAAAAATTGTTAGCTGACATGGCTAATTGAGTGACTGTCAGTGACTGACATAACAAGAGAAAAACTGCTGATGCACAACCAAATGTTGAAATTCCACCTGGTTAATTCTACTATTCTTACTCTCAATAGTAAGTTGTAGTGCTGAGCGATTAACCAAAATGTTGTATATATTTTGTTGTTATATTTTGAGCCTGTAGCTCAGGACCTGAAGCAAGGATATGCATATTCTTGATACCATTTGAAAGGAAACACTTTAAAGTTTGTGGAAAGGTCAAAGGAATGTAGGATAATATAGCACATTAGATCTGGTAAAAGATAATAAAAATACATTTAAAAAAAATTGTACTATCACCTTTGAAATGCAAGAGAAAGGCCATAATGTATTATTCCAGCGCAGGCGCAATTTAGATTTTGGCAGCAGTGTATGTGCAAAGTTTTAGACTGATCCAATGAACCATTATATTTCTGTTAAAAATGTTGTATCAAGACTGCCCAAATGTGCCTAATTTGTTTATGAATAACTTTTCAAGTTCATAACTGTGTACTCTCCTCAAACAATAGCATGGTATTCTTTCACTGTAATAGCTACTGTAAATTGGACAGTGCAGTTGAATAACAAGAATTTAAGCTTTCTGACAATATCAGACATGTCTATGTCTTGGGAAATGTTCTTGTTACTTACAACCTCATGCTAATCGCATTAGCCTACGTTAGCTCAACCGTCCCACATGGGACCCACCGCTCCTGTAGAGGCAAATGTATTTTTAAAGCCCTTTTTACGTCAGCAGTTGTCACAAAGTGTTTATACAGAAACCAAGCCTAAAACCCCAAACAGCAAGCAATGCAGATGTAGAAGCTTTTCTCTGGTCGGTCACTCAAGGCTCTGTAGAGAGGCCAGACCGGATGACACAAGCTATAGCTGGCCATCAACACCTCGAGACAAGGCTTGTCTCAAGTCACAACATAGTCACAACATCAAATCACAGATCATGGCTCTATCCTCTTCCAATGAACTACCACCAGAGGTCATGTCATGATTCATGTGTTTTATTTGTCAAAGAGACTTGTGGTCGAATTTTAGACCAATATTGCATAGCATGTGCCTGTTTCTGGTATGAAAAACACCTCATGAACATTCTCTCAATATTTTGACAGTTAAAGGTTACACACAGTATTCCCGTTAAAGCTTGACTCCTTAGATGCTATATACATTTTAGGACTTATAAATTAATAATATACACCCATTGATTCTTGAAGTGGATAACTTATGTCTCAGGAGCTAAGTTCAACTGTCATACCCCATCAGAACCCACATACAAGCTGGTTTTACTCCAATGGTTGTAAATAATGTAAGCAAACACTTTAGCCTCAAAACATGGTTAAAACTATCATTTTTGGTATCATGGACGGTCAGTCTTTGCATCCATAGCTCTGTCTATGAAATTGAGAGTGATTACATTTCTGCAGGCCCATCCCTCAGCTTTTTACCAAAACACATTGGTAACACGTTGTTCTTTTTTAAATTATGGACTTGCTTTAAAGGGACACCTGACAAAATCGCTCTGAAAAAACGTAAAGGTGGATGTCGCTAAAAGGGTCAACTCATCCATACATGATTGTCGCCATGGAGCAGTGAGAATACGGAGTACGTTAATTTGGTTTAAACTAAAGCCATTAAAATACAAAAAAAAAAGAATACTGGTGCTTGCAAATGGCAAACTATCGGACTGACAGAGGCATGATGCATGGTGGTTATTGCATTGGCTTCATTATGATTAATAACATCGGAAGGATCCTCAGCTCTTCTTGTCGAGATGGAAAACGTAATTAGCCGGACTGGTTGGCGCTAAGGGCCTCGGCTTGGCTGAGCGCTCATGTTAAAACAGCTAGGCAGCTATAACAGAGATCAACGAGCCAGCATCCACCGTATGAAGTGTACGGGTAATGCATTCTGTTTCTTGACAGCAAAATCCGACTTATTTCAGATTTCCTCTCCCGCCTTGAGCTTTTATTAAAAGCTCTATTGAGCAAATAAATATTGTTGTGCAACAGAGGTCCTTTCGCTTTTTATGAACGACGGCGGCGGAAACGGCCCTGATGTGACAGAGGGCATTGAGGTTGGGAGGGAGAAAGAGACTGAGAGAGAAATGGAGGCAGAGTGCGTTTTCATCTGTCTGTTGGTGCACCTGCGTCAGGCACCTGTGAAATTGATATTATTAATGATAAATGTAGTCAGGGCAATATCCCCACGGCAGCAATGGTCACACTCACACTGACTCACAGGACCCTGCTCCTTTATGCCTTTTATTTTCCCCTCCTTTTTCCAGCCAAACATACTGTTATCATCGATCCAGCCTCAGAATGTTCTTTATGAAAAATGACTGCACCCTGTTGTATGATCCAGCTGAACTTTAAAAGGCGAGGGGGGGGGGGGGGGGGGGGGGGGGTTGGCATGCCTGCACTGTTTGATTTGGCTACACCATGTTATATAGCACAGTACCTCAATGTTTTGGCTTAATTTGGTCTACCTGGCATTCCACCTTTTAGTGACACATTTTTGGAAAAATGTTGTGCTTGGAAGGCTACATGTTATTTTTTATAATGATTTTATAATACTAATGAGTATTTGAGATCACTGGGTGGCAAAATACAAAACACCACATGAACAACATGATTACTTATCATTAGAAGTGCACAACTAATTACCACTACTGTTTTGGTTAACAACTCCAGCTATTAACTGATGGGGAAGACTTTGAGCAGTCATCAATCACTCTCCATGCTCATCATCATAGACAGGGTAAGGAAAACATAAGCAATCAATCAATTGTTTGACTCGGCTTAAGTCTGGGTAATATAGCACATTTATTTAAACTCGATGCTGAGCATACGCCTGCCCCGTGACTCTAAATGACATCCCCGTCTTTCCATTCTGTTGTTTCGGCCTGGTTGAAATACATACTTATCTTTTTTAAATAGGGACTTCTTTATAAGGAGAGAGATCGAGAGAGAGGAGCCATGCAGGTTTTGTAATAATGATGTTTTCTCGGGCCTCTGTGGCTATGATGTCTATCACTCTGCTCCATCCCACCCACTTTCCTTCTCTCTCTGAATGGAGAAACACACTGTACATTTAAGGTTCTAAAGGTTCTAACCAAATCGTCCATTGAATTTTCCAAACCACTAGCCTACACACGTTGATGACTCAAACCGTTTTGATTTTACTCAGCTTGAATGGTCATTGTTGCATTCAGCCACCCCTCGTCCTAAAGCGCTATTATACTTGGTTGAAATCCTATTATGTATTGCATGTTAATTACATTTATGTAATTTATCAGCTCGGGATTTCCACCTTTCGGTTACAGGCCCAACGCTCTTCATCAGATCTGTATAGGCCTAAACCTCGGTCCGCTATGTTCTCCAGGCCACACTGCTTCAACAGAGCCTGGGGTGGCGAGCTGACAGCCGGCCGGCCGGTGGCTCCTCATTGCGGCGGAGGGAATTAAATTACTGCTCGTGCAGCTCAGTTTGTAAACAACACAAAGCCAATGATACGCCCAATTACACTTCAATGCAACGCATGTGTACAACCATGGACTGCCCTGAACCCAACAGGCAGCATAGCAGCCACAGCTCAACAAACACAAACAGTTTGGGATACAATTAATGAAAAAGGGATATGTCAACGTGCTCTAAAAACTAAAACACTCACTTTTCTGGCAAATGATACCTGTAGTCTGTGTGGAATTATGTTTCTGCTACACAAAATGTTTTTTTTCTCTCACAAAAATATGGATAACAGCCCACTGTTATTTAGGTTATTGAGCCACAACACACATTCTCATCAAGTCCTTGTTGTAATGTTTGTTATAGAATAAACCCCCAAAACGATCTGCAATTCATTTCTGACCTGTATTGCATCATTATTGCAATGCCTATTTGGCTACAGTAAAGCTGATCATTCATTGCTAATACTTTTCTGCCGTTTTCTTTGTTTCTGTATATCTGACCAGAAATGTGCAAATATATTTTTGTTCATTAAAGGCCCAGTTCAGTCAAAAACATGATTTCCTGTGTTTTATATACAGTATATTTCCACACCATGAGGTTGGAATAATACTGTGAAATTGTGAAAATTATGATAATGCCGTTTTAGTGTAAGAGCTGTTTGAAAAGATTGCCTGGAATTTCAGCCTGTTTTGGTGGGGTGGAGTTATGGTCTGCCTGGTGACATCACCATGTGGTAAATTTGTTAATAGACCAATAAGAAAGAGAGTTCCAAACCTCTCTGCCAATAACAGCTAGTTTTCAGTGTTTCCCTCCCCACTCAGTCCACTCCCACACAGTCCTAGCAATATTCTTGCTTGAGAAATGGCACTTTGCTAAGAAGCTATTTTTTGTTGTTGTTGTAATTATTTTTTTTTAAATTGAAAACCAATTACAGTAAGGTACTTAATTGTTACCCAAGTTATTTGATATTGATATAAAAACGGCTACATTGGACCTTTAAGATTTTACAATGAAATCATCGCATTCTTCATTGAGGTAATATTATTTTAGTTGAAGTCATAACCTTTTTTATATACAAAATAATAATTTGATCAAGTCTAAATGAGGTGAATTGCTTACCACCACTCAGACAGTAAGTAAGTAGGATGGAGAATATGTATCATGTATCTATCTGCACACTTATGAGTCAATCACCCAGCTCCAACTTCTTTGTCAATAATCTATTTGACAAACAGCAAGTAAGTTAAAATTGATTGATTATATCATGGGTAAATTATATGTGTCTAAATATCGTGGACTCCCGAGTGGCACAGCGGTCTAAGGCTCTCCATCGCAGCGCAAAAGGCGTCACTGTAGTAGCTTGTTCGAATCCAGGCTGCATCACATCCGGCTGTGATTGGGAGTTCAATTGGGCGGTGCACAATTGGCCCAGCGTCGTCCGGGTTTGCCCAGGGTAGGCTGTCATTGTAAGTAATAATTTGTTCTTAATTGACTTGCCTGCTTAAATAAAAAAATAACCAAAAGTTGCCCAGTCTCTAGAATTCACTTTGAAACGAAAAAGTTGAGTATCTAATCGATACTAGAGGTCAATATTTCAGAAACAGTGCTGAAATGCTAACATTTCATGCATTTTGCCAAATGTAATAAATGGTTCCAGGTTTCAGAACAAAACACTTAAATGACCAGCATCTGCAATTCAAGTTATAAGATCTTTATTTACTTTTAATGAAAGATGCAAAAGTGGGAAATGATTTACTTTACAATGATGAACTGTTCTGATGAGGAAAACAATGTTGGTAGCTGTATTAGAAAACATCAGTAGCAATAATAATAGGCTATTATTAATATCAACGATAGCTTAATAATAAAAACATGCCTAGTAATAATATGAATACATACATTTATATAATAATAATAATAATTGAATACTTTTTAAATTAAAGCATGAAATGTTAAAACAATATAACCACTACAGATCCTACAGCAGTCTTCATGCAATTTGACGAGTGAAAATAATTTGCACAAAAGAAAATCCTACATCCCAATATTGCTGTGGAGACAGTAACAATAGGCCATAATTATCCTCTTCTAATTAGTGAAGCAAAAGTCACCTTTTCCAGGGCCTTGTCAATTTACGTTATTCAAGATTCTTGAGCCATGCTGCTTCTTGTAGCCTACGGTCTGGTCTCTCAATACTCCTGAAGAACCTGCATCTCAGCGTTTTTCTTTTTTTCCCAGAGTGGTCCGTCGACTAAGTCCGTTTACAGTTGTCTGATCTGGGCAGGAGGCGCCAGGTTATCCCCGGGGAGCTGGGAGTCAAGGACTGTAGCTCGAAATGCAGAATAATGTAATTCTATCTGGTCTGAATTCAACCTAATTACAGCAGAAAGCAAAACAGGCAGAGAGCCTAGCGAATGCAAATGGTTCGGGATGACATGCAGGCTCATCAGCGTAATGCACGACATCCTCGAGTGGAGAGCTTTGGAACAGACGCACCAAATAGAGCGAGCCTGCCTGAGTGACAGGAGTCAATGCAGGCGCTTTTCTTCCATTTTCCTTCGCCATAACAAAGCTAAACAACATCATATTCTCTATTTTCTTGTGATTATCGAAAATAAAGGCTATAAGAATAGACGTAACAGCAAAGTGATAATAATAACAATATAACAACATAATTATTGACTGATAGGCTATATACATTATTATTATCAGGCTATTAATATTATACAGTCTGTGCAGGCTGTTATTGGCCTATTATTATGTTAATAGAACCTAAAGATAAACCTTTGTACTAATTCTGAATATGTTGTCTGCTTTATGATGATTATTACAAATGCAGTGAGTCAAGGTATGAATAACCAATATCATAGAATATAGACTTCATATACAGCATCAGCAGCCATCAGTGACTGGTGCACAGCACAGAATATATACCTTTAGCTTAAAACGAGCAGACAAGTAAGTGCCTGTGCCCTTACAATGATCACAAAGCCTGTTTTTGTTCCAATTTGACGATTTTTTTTCACAATATTGTTTTATTGCCCTTTACTGTAGCATTTACATCATAATTTGACATTTTCTTAGAGGACTGACTTTCTATATGGCTCCTTTTTGTGCAAACTATCGCAGTTGTTTGCAAATCTCTTGAAGCCTTTTTCAGAAACGTTGCACACGCCAGAGGTTGGGGGGTCACTATAATATATCGGGGAACCAACTGTGACAAATTCCTTTTGTTTGTGCTTTGCTGGTACTTTATTACCCAGACGAGCAACACAGCCTGGAGATAACGATTCATCACCGGCTGCATGGAAGCCGCCATAGACATCGCCTCTGGGCAACCAGCTAAGGGCCTTCATATTGCCATTTGAGAAGGGGATTGCACGCAGAGAGCAGCTTGCGAAGGAGGAGGGCGGGGACACACACACATTTGAGGGAGAGGTTGATTAAATTGGTTTAAATCTTAATATGATGCAATCCTTGTCCAAGTTTAACAGAAATATCAGTGATTTTTTTTCTGAAGGCAAATGCTTCATCCACAGTTTCACGTGTTATCAATGTACCTTAATTCACTTACGGTTTAGGCCTATTGTTTATATATCTTGATCAAAAATGTTGGCTTTGAGTTTTATTAGATTTTTTCGAAACTGTCATTGTTTGGTCTTATTTGTGGATTATTCGATTGTGTTAGAAAATACAGGTTTAACTATGTTTTGCCTGCATGATTAGTTTCATTTCAGTATGAGTTGGTAATGAACGTAATGAAATGAAACACCAGTTAGGTAGGCTCACGTTGTCAGGTTCAATAACGAGAGAGCTTCTTAGGTTCAAATAATTAGAACATATGAGAAACTAGACATAATTAAAGGCTATATTATGTAGCCTCATTCGAATTTGTTTTGTATTTAACAGGGCTGTGTTTACACAAGTAGCCTTATTCCAGCGTTTCCCAAACTCGGTCCCCGAGACCCCAAGGTGTGCACGCCCCCCCCCCCCCCCCCCCCCCCTACAGAGCTGATTCAAATAATCACCTTATCATCAAGCTTTGATTATTTGAATCAGCTGTGTAGTGCTAGGACAAAAACCAAAACGTGCACCCGTTCTGATATAAACCCGAGGACCGAGATTAGAAAACGCTGCCCTATTCTGATATGTTCGGCAATTATTGACAAAAGAGCTGATCTGATTGATCAAAAAAAAAAACGAGTGTGAAAAGATCAGAATTAGGCTGCCTGTGTAAACGCAGCCTTCATTAGTGACTATAACTCGCTGGCCTATAGATAAGAAACTGGACCGTCAATGAACACCGTTAGGCTCTTTGAAAGATAATTTAATTGAAGTCAATAACAGGGCAAAGAAATGATGCAGTTATGAATGCTTTTCACATGCTCTTCTCAATGAGTCCCTCCTCGATAATAAACGCGTCCAGGAGGGTAGAATGTAACAGATTAATCTATAATTGAGATAAGTCAATCAGACTAGAGTGTTCTGTTACAATACATATGAGCCAAGACTACATCAATTATTGGCATGATCAATTAGCCTATAAGGCAATGACGTGTCCCATTCCCATACAATTAGCCTATTTTAGTCAATCAAAATCGTTGTCAAGGTTTATCATAGACCTGCATTGCGCTCATTCCGCTAATTCACACTATGCTGCGTGTGGGTAGATTTAACTGTCGCGGGGTAAAATGCCACCTTACTATGACCTTAGGGCTCGCGCAGATACAGCGAGACATCCTCCTTTTGCTCTTGAGGTTTCATTGTGAAGAACGAAAGAGAGAGCCTCTCCAATAACCATTATGTCACCAATTGGATATGTTGTGTGATACATCATGGACGTTTTACACATTCATTTAGCCATAATGACGCATCCATCGCCCACATGTCCAGTGGCATAGCCTGTCGTCGCCAAGGTGATATCAACAGTTAGGCAGTTTAACAGCAATATCGTTCAATTTTACGCGCTTCCAATGATGGCTCTCCAAAATATTCGTCCCCTCTTTATTTTATTCGATCACATTTAAAAACAAACAAAGGTTTACACTACCCCCATTATTGTCGCTTCACGTGTCATCGTCCATTATTAATATAGCTTTAAATTCATACAATTGATTTTTATGATTCCCTTTAGCCAGTTTGAGCAGTTGAGAAATATCTTCATTCGCACGGAAGCTGAAATAAGTCCGTAATAAAACGATCATATAATCAATTCGTTTTCCCGGTGTTGCAGTTTTATTATGAGTCATTTTTCATGTTTATTAAATTTAGACTGTGCAATCCGTCCTCTTGCTTCAGGCAGAGAAAGGTTAAATCATTTGTGCCAATCAACACTGTGTTTTGCAATATCAAAGGCAAGCCACTATTCTATAATGGATCTTATTGGCATAATGTTGGCCTAATATCCATGCACTAGTCTATCTTCATTTTTTTTATGAAACGTTCCATTGAATAGGCCTTATTGCGGGACCATGTTTATGTCTTTCTGAGTTGTTCATGCACAAGTGGACAAGTGCAAGATTCCCAGTTTTCTGTCCGAGATATGTTTTCTACTTGCATGACGCTGATGGAAGAAGACAACCTTGTCATAATCATGATTAAACAGCCTGCACCATACTCCAACTTCCCACCTCACTAACGGCTGTCTTCTTGATGTACAGAGTTCATGGTGTGCAATAAGGCGATTTCCATAGGCCTAATGGTAAATGAGTTGAAATTCTGAGTTAGGCTATTTGACTGCTATCAGACATACAATGAAAGGGCAATAAACAGAGATGTAAAATCCATAGTTACATAGCAATTAAACATAGTTCCATCATGCATGACAGTCCATATCTATTAGGCAGTTATTCATGTCATCTTTTTATAGTGGGATTAAGGTTGGTGATAGCCTACGTAGCCTAATTAAACACATTAATACATTTGATAGACTGTAATCTATATGTCAAACAGCACAGAAAAAATTGGACTGCTACTGGAAATTGGCTGCGGGTTCTTTAAGAGAAGAGAGCAGGCTACAAAACATTGTCTAACTGGAAATGCGGGGGCCAATGGATGACCGAATGGCACGATTTAGGCAGAAGGGGTGTCTCAGCTGTTGAAATCACTTCAAGACGCACTGTAACAGAGCAATCTTTTCCAATTAATACTCATGTTTAGCACAGTTAACACTTCATTTTGCTGCATCTTTTGATACGAAGAGGTTGAGTCGCAAATGCCCTCTGCTTTTGGACATGTCGTAATAATAATGCCAGAACAGGGCACCAGTATCCTCTTCAAAGGAACTTGGGAATTTCTCAAATTGCGGATTTGGCTGTAAGTAGTCTGGCTAACTATTTTACATGACCAATAGGCTATTAATCTATATCGATTACTGTGATATGTGCAAGCAAATATGTTAAAGAACATACTACAATGTGATGGATATGCATTTTAAGACTCCCAATCTATCCCGATGGATTATTAACATTGCATTTTAGCCTACTCCGTATCTATGTCTTCGGGACAGATAATGGCAACGCTTCGGTTGGTGTGGGTCGCGCACTGCTCAAGGAAGTATCTTTAGGCTAAAAAAACTGAACACAGACGTGCGTATAATTTATGCGCCTGATACTGCGACAGCACGGAAAACAAATATAGAGCATACTTTAAATAAAATCAACATATGAGTCGTTTTGAGAAGCTAATATCAATACAGCAATGGAGAACACTGGGATTGAAGAGGTTAACCAGACACACCAGCAACACGAGCCCATCAGCTTTGGAATAGACCAGATACTGAACAGCACTGACCCGTCCAGCAGCTGCATGCTGCCCAACCGAACCAGCGACACGGATTACACGAACGTTTACACCAATGGCTATAACAGCGTCTATAACCCGGCCTGCTCCATGGCGGCTGGGCTCGCTGGTTCCTATAACGTGAATATGAACATGAATGTGAGCATGAACATGAACGTTAATGTAAACGGAGGGAACGCCGGTGGTGTTATCAGGGTACCAGCCCACAGACCCATGCCACCGAATCCGCCACCTCCTAGCCATCCGCCTTGCCTCGCGGCTTGCATCCCCTCAGTGACTTCAATGACAAGTATGGGAAATGCGGCCAACTTCACCTTCCCGTGGATGGAGAGCAGTAGAAGATTCGCAAAAGACAGACTCACTGGTAAGATTCACCTACATTTCTTAGCATTTATGTTTATTTAGACTACAATTCTGTCACAAAATGGGACTATTGCTTCATGGATTTCTCCATAGACATATTAAATATTTTCCAGTGGAAAGGAGGTCCAAACTTAAATGGAATTCATAAAAAGGTCACCTTTAATTGTTGTTTGACAGTTTAACCCACATCCTTAAAAGTATGGCATATGCCTAGGATTTTGTTTTTAGCATCTTGACTTTGTCAGTTAAGAAGGTATGGTAGCCAATTTTGTGACAGACTCATTTATCAAACCATATGTGCGACTGGGCATATGGCATGAGGAATTCGATTCTACATCAAGTCCTGTCTATATCATATTAGTTAATTTAAAAGGCAAGTGAATACTTGCAGGTATTGTTAATAATTTATGTTATGTACATTTGTATAATTATATGGGTATAATGTCAACCGTTAAGATTGCGGCTTTCAATCCATATGCATGGAGGGGATAACGTTGATAAATCCCCTCGTCATCCTAATCAAATGAATAGCTCACCATACAAAATGGATGACATGATTTGAAGAGATGACTGTTTTTCCAAATGCAGAACACCTGATTTATTTCTGAATATAAAATACCATTCAACACCATCCAAGTGTGGTTTAATAATAGCAACATCAGTGTCAATAGGCTATAATAAAACATAATAGATTAACTGTTATGTCCGTGAGTATCGTTGTTGTTTATAGGCTATTATTATTGCTTATTGTAACAGTCTAATAACAATATAACAAGTTACTATAATAAAAACAATTAAAACCAACCATTTTCTAGCGTAGTGTTATCATTATTACGTTTACTTTTTGAGGCATAGTAGCTCTGTCTTAGTCATTGCGGCAAATAGGCCTATAGCTTCGTCCAATAATAGGATCTAAATGTAACGATTCATTCTACGGCAAGTCATTGAGGATGCAGTCCTGCAGGTGGGCTACCTAAATAATTTTGTCTGGACTCTACTGGGCTATTTATAGGCCTATAGTTGTGTATACACCCAACTAAATAGAGAGAAGATAGCAACACCGTCACTATCAACACCTGACAAGCATGTTATTTTTTTTTGTGTTTAGCATTCACGGGGTTATTTGATATTTCCCTTTCCGCGTTGAATATCATGCCAATAAATGCAAAGCATCAACGCAATTCGTGTCCTAGGTCTATTGAATAAACGCTGTCTTGTTTTAATATAACTATCTTCAACACAGTGTTGAACAATTATCCAGTCTTACGTCCAGCCTAACTGACCCTTTGAAAGAAAACAAAAAAGGGAAAAGAATCGTGACAAATTCTTAACAAACTTTGAAGTATGACATCTAAACATTTAGCGTACGGTCGGACAGTTTATTTCGCCCATAAACCATTGAATTGACTTTGTATCTTCACCACTGGGCTGTCAAGGTAAATTGGATAATATTTCAAATGCTTCACGTACAATTGTAAACGCTTCTATATCTCTATGACATTGGCAGGTGTAATTAATGATCTATATAATTTACAAAAATAAGAAGAAGTAATCTAAGTATGGTGGCTGTGATTGTGAATATAGGACCTACTGTATAGGTCTGCAGGTCCGGAATCATTTGACCAACGTTTTTCTCGCGTTTTAGGATATTGGAAAAGTGGCAATTCCTCAAATATTAGGCCTAACAAAAGCACGACAGATCAAAATATGTTATGCTTATGTCATAATCCTTTTCACATAGGCTCGGGTGTTTTCGATTAGCCAATAGAAAAAGGCACAACACTAAGGGTTGCATGGGCCATGATAGGCCTATTACAGCATAGGTCTACTGTTTCACATTTCATTTCATTTTAGTATTATAGAAAGGGCTAGTAGTAACTTAACTGCCGTGCAAATGAAAACTTAATTCGACGGGCTGGCAGTTCGATGGCCTGTATATTTTAGGCTACGACGACCATAACCTCACCCCCACGCGGCAGAGAAATTAGTTTTCCTGGCATGACGTCACCACCATGAAGATGGAAATGAAGACCATTATGTATTGGCTCGCATTAAATATTAACAATGATGTTCTTTCCTAATTAATTATTTAAACCAGAGAGCGATATGTCAACTGTAAAATATCTTATGTAAATATGCTTATCAATTGTATTCATAGTCACAACGGGCCACTTGTTTCATTTGGTTTATCTTTGGTGTTGGTTATAGCCTCATCGTCAACCATCCACCAAGACATTTCTTTTAAGTGATCACTTTTTGTTATCATTGGTGATCACCATTTGAGACAAATGCCTATGTTTTGAGATTTATTGAAAGTGCTTAAAGTAGGATATTACAGTGTAGCCATTTGTCAACATTGTTTGAGACATTTATTTTTTAAAATCCCACTCCCATCAATTTTCATTTGAGTTAATACTTTTTTATTGTAGCATAATGGGCAAATTGTATTTCCACGTTTAAAAATAATAAACATTGTAAGAAATATGGCATAAAATGTAACTCTTAGTTGCTGGATGGATTTAGCTCAGCAGTCAGCACTTGTCTGTTCGGTTGGCTTAACCTAAATTCATATCTGAAACCGTAAAGCGTTTCTTTGGATGCTTGAAATAGACCTCTCCTTTTTTAAATAATTCCCTCTCATATTGGATTGCAGCGCTAAATTTCACGCAAGTGTCAAAGCAAGTGAAACAGCGAACAGGCCTACGATTGGAGATGAGATATTCACAACAGACCGGACATACTGTATCTGAACATATTGGAAGGCGCTGAAAGGGAATAACATAATTGATTGACTTCTTGGCAGTTTTCAGGTTAATGAAGCAGAGAAGTGCATAAACTGATTTTTCCCCTCAAGTCAATAAACAAAGTTGTTCATATAAGTTCTGGAGAAATGGGCATCTAGGATACTTCAAATCGAAATGTAGGCCCAGGGGTATTTTCATTTTTACAATATCTGCATGTATTGCCATAAAAACTGGTAAAATATTGTAAAATACACACTATAATCTTAAAGTAAGGTAACTGTAATTTAATGAATGGCATCCATACCGGCAATAATCAATGTATTTTGAGAATTTAGCATTAGGACACTGATTAGTGTCTATAGCAAAAACATTATATAGCCTACCATAAAATACATTAATGCCATGTAATTACACAACCACTAACATATACTACTACCGTTGTATGTACAATGTATAATACGAAGTGATTACATTGTACCTGCTTGCTGTACCTTTGTAAGGTCCCATAATAGACATTGAGGTAAGACTATGCCTATACATCTCATTGCATTAATATAACAGTGCTTTATCTTTGTCAGAAATAATGATCTTCCCCGCAAATACATTTGTTTAAAGATGGCGGCAGTAATGGTGGTGTTGATGGGGAAAGCTGGACAGTTTTCTCGGGAAGTTGCTTCAATTCTCAGCCAGTGTTGCATGGGCAAGTGGCTCTGTTTTGTCTCATAGTGTAATAAATAGCAATATGTTCATGTTATATTTCAATATCTCCGTTAGAATCCTTTATATATATTTATTAGATTGCTACACAGGTAATATCCGCAGTGGGGAAGAGAGGCGCTGTCACAGAAATATGTTATTAGGTATAAGTGGTTTTATTATGGGCCCATATTCTCTAAGGTAGAATATTTTTTTTATAGCTTATGCTAAATCATATTACCCAGGCATCAGATGTAGTATTCTCCACCATTTCCGTCGTCATCCCTTAGAGCAAAATACATCAGAACAATTCCTGCAATGTGTTCTTGAAAATGTTCTATGCAACATTCAAGTGAAAATGAAATACAATTATTGAATGAAGTGAAATACATAACAAGATTTCTCTGGTTTGTGAAATTCAGCGACCTTGAGATTTTGAGGGAAATCTGGTCTACCACTCTCTCCATATTTGGTCTTGCCCAGTTATGGGAAATTACAGTATATCTTCAATGAATAAAATTATTGTGGTAATTTTCTGTGCATGCATAAACATTCGGACAACAACTTATTGATGTATTTTGTAATATGGGCTGATTATTAAACGCAATCACATCACATTATAACGACTATTACTGTAAAGAGGCTGAGGGCTAAATTGAACTAACTACCTTGTTCCATAAAGGGCTGCAGGTTTTGATGACAGACAGGTGTGTTCTGGGCTCTTGGCACACTGCTGCATTTAGTGGGATACTACCACACACTTGGTTCTTTATTTGGAAGCTGGTCATAAATAGGGACATCACAGACAAACTCAAATAAAAACCTATGGCATGATGTATTTTGTTCTACTGTGACATGAATCAGTCAATCATCATCCATAGGAATATTGTTACATTTCATATGGTTTAATTGTTTATTCTAAAAAATCTTATGTCAGAATTCAAGTTAGGTTGAAGGTGCCCTTTAGCAAGTTTGACTGGGTGGCAGTCTGTTTGCGTGTTACTCTTCGGTTGCATGTGAACGTGCTTGTATGTGCCTGGTCCATTAGCTGGTCCACAGATGGCCTGAAATAGAAGTCTAATGTGGTATTATCTGTACCCAGACCTGCATGTTGAGCCTGGAGCAGACATGCTTACTCCAAATGTGTGACCTATTCATCTCTATCCTCAGGCAAAGAAGGGTTGGACCCTCTCTAGATTAAAAATACCTTTTCCAAAGTACAGTCAGTGTTTACAATTCAATTACAAATGTGCCCAATTTACATTTTGAAATATATATATTTTTGAATCATGTGTGAATCATTTGTTGTTTGCCGTTGATGTTTATAACCAATCAGAGAGGTTGAGAGTGATTTGAAATGATTGTTGAGTGCATTATGTGGCTTGTGTTTCATTAGTGTTTCATCTCATCTCCAAAGTGCCTCAGTGGAAAATGAATTTAGATTGTTCACACTGAATCCAGGTTACTACATTCTCAACACAGTAGCATTGGTCCCCCAGGGCACCTATGGAGATGTTTTATAAGCAGTTTGGCTGCTGGTGTGCGCTCAGACAGAACTAGACCAATAAACATACTGTAAGACAACCAGGCAAACAGCTTGTGAGGAACAAGGAAGCCTGCTCCTGATTCCCTTCGACAGAAACGTCTGTTTTACATGTTATGGATGTAGATGGGTATAGGTCTTGAAAAGGGCTCTATATCCAAACATATTATATTACATTTGTGAATGTTCTGTTTACTCATGCCTGACACAATAGACAATATGGTATAAATATTTTACCATAAAATTGTACTTTTCTTTAGGTATTAAGTTTTAATGAGTAAAAAAGTAAACAAATGTAGCTTGTACAGATCACCTAAGTTACTATGTAGAACTGGATAGGTTAGATAGCCGACTGTAATGAACTGGCATCAAACCAAATGTGATACTTTTGGCCTAACCAATCAGCTGAAGGCACTTATTGTACTAAATGACAATCCCATCTGAGATAAAAGCAATGAGAGGGTACTTCCTGAGTACCCCCACCTGCCCCTCACAGCTCCACATGGGTCCCTGACTGTGTCTCCCTTTCTTTAGCGGAGCAGGCAGAGGACAGACAAGCAGGAGACCCCAGTGGGAGGCCAGGAGCCCCCCCGGCCCTGCCAGGCCTCTGCCCTCTCCCCAAGGGGGACATCGGCAGGGTCCCTACCTGGAGCTCTATGGAGACATTAGCCAAACACTATTACCCTGAACTCGCTCATCTGCGAGACACTGGCCCACTTGCAGACTATCCCTTTCGAAAGGGTACTTGTCCAGGTGAGTCACTTCCCTGGTCTTCTTTAAAATGTGCCTTTCATCTTGGCCTGGTTGGTTTTCTCCTGGTTTCCATCAGGGATGTTAAAATACCAAAATGCTTAGGTCCATAGGACAAAACTCTGTGTACCGTTTGTACTATATGCATTAGATATGAGAAAAACATGAATATAGGACCTTTTTTTAACCTTGTAATCAATCATATTACAACGGGTAATAAATAGCCAGTGATGAACCATTAAATGTTGGCTAATTCCTGGTAAAAAAAAAAAAGATACATGCTGGAATATTGAGTTGAATTAGGGAAGGACAACAAAATCCCCCATAAAATATACACAGGTGATCATGCATACTAAATCTATGGCAAAGGTATAATATGTCAGAGAAGGTTCTTGCTTGACCACGGTTTGTCTCTGAAAAATGAACATAGTCTCTCTCTCTCTCTCTCTCTCAGCAGCCCTTTCGCCCTTCTCTGTGACCCGGCGCATCGGCCACCCCTATCAGAACCGGACACCACCCAAGAGAAAAAAGCCCCGTACCTCGTTCAGCCGAGTGCAGATCTGCGAGCTGGAGAAACGCTTTCACCGGCAGAAATACCTGGCGTCAGCGGAGCGCGCCACCCTGGCCAAGGCCCTGAAGATGACGGACGCACAGGTCAAAACCTGGTTCCAGAACAGGAGGACAAAATGGAGGTAGGGGCCCATTACAGCAACACATCACAGCAACACATTACAGCAACACATTACAGCAACAAACTTCTAGACGTTCTTCAACACTTTCAGTGGTAAAGCATTTTTAATGGTTCCTTTTATGACATTCATTATTTCAAGAAAGGAGAAATTCTTTATCAAAACTGCTGTCCATTGTACTTGCTGCATTATGATTTAAGCATTATGATGCATTAGACTGAAGCATTATGATACATTAGACTTAAGCATTATGATACATTAGACTGAAGCATTATGATGCATTAGACTGAAGCATTATGATACATTAGACTGAAGCATTATGATACATTAGACTGAAACATTATGATACATTAGACTGAAGCATTACGATACATTAGACTGAAGCATTATGATACATTGACTGATGCGGGAAGTGACACAAAGTAACAACTGTGCATCCATTTAAATATGGTATGTGAATTGCTTTGCTTGTGGTGAGCAAGCTTTTGTGATGTGTTATATGAATATACTATATTCCTGTGGTTGATAATGTGCCTGGCCCATTTTTTTGTTGTGACAGTGAAATACCTTTTTTTTTGCTTAGCTTAGCTCCTACTTGTTTTTAGAGGCCAATTCCCTTGACCAAGCACAATTAGCCCTGTTCTTTAAAGGCTTTCTGGAAAGGTGCTGTCCAAAGATGGCAGCGTAGCCTAGTGGTTAGAGTGTTGGACTAGTAACTGAAAGGTTGCAACATTGAATCCCTGAGGTACAAATCTGTTGTTCTACCACTGAACAAGGCAGTTAACCCACTGTTCCTAGGCTGTCATTGAAAATAGGAATTTGTTCTTAACTGACTTGCCTTAGTTAAATAAAGGGAAAAAAAGCTATACTGACCCACTAGTCTGAATAGTTGAGTGCATTGTCCATGGCAGAAACTCTTCCCTTAATTCACTCAAACTGTTTTTTTATGGTCATATGAAATAAATGAGTGGACTATCAAATAATAATACCTTGCCTTTATTTAACCTTGATGTCAAACAAGGACCTAAAGGGAATGAATGTAGAAGTAGTTCCTGTTTATCTGAGTCATCTTGACTCATAGGCTCTGGCACACCTTGCATTAAAATGTGTCCTGTAATCCGATCTGGTGGACCTTTACCTGATATGGGAAAAGCTGGCACACGACACATTTTAATACCAGGTGTAAGAGTAAAGCCTGAGATCTAATTTCAATAGGTATTTGTATGCAAGGTGTCGACACAGGGCCATGTTTTCTATAGAAAACATCAAGATCTGTTTGAAGGACAATTAAATGTAATGGTACAGTTTGTATTTTAGTTGCATCTCTGTTGAATTCTGAAATTCAAAACACAGATGAAAAACAGAACGACTAGATGGCATATCATGAATAACCAGGGAATTGGCTAACTCACTTTCCTGATTTCTGAGCTAGTTTTGGTGTGATTTATGGTATTTCCCCATAGTGTGTAGATAGGATGTGCATGAAGGATGTATTTGTGGGACGGCTACGCTAGTAACAAGCATATGATCAAATGAACAGCAACGAAATCGGAT
Organism: Oncorhynchus mykiss; assembly: GCF_057628025.1. Classification (NCBI taxonomy): domain Eukaryota; kingdom Metazoa; phylum Chordata; class Actinopteri; order Salmoniformes; family Salmonidae; genus Oncorhynchus; species Oncorhynchus mykiss. Next base: position 15,541,388 of record NC_143035.1, read on the forward strand.
TAGGATAATGTAGTTAGCAATAACGTGTGGCTAATGAAAGGAGGATGGTGTGTATGAAACAGCATTTTAGAGGTGTTTTTCTGACCCTGTTGCACATGCAGGCCTAACAATCACATGTAAATACATACAGTATAATATCCATGTGAGAATGACATACATCATTGTTTTCATGAAAATTAAATAATGGTAATCCAAAGGAAATAAGGGCCAAAAAGAATGAAGTAAAATAATCAGGTTATCCATTTTTTTTAATGTAGTTATTTTTAACAATACATTATCACTTTGTCGTGGACTGAATACTTGTATTTCAGGAAGTATTTGGCTTTTTGCATTTGAAAGTAGTATTTATGGTGACATACTGTATGAATATTTAGGCACTGTTTTGAAATTGCCCTTTTCCCCACTGTGGAACCAGGAGACAGACAGCCGAGGAGCGCGAGGCAGAGAGACAGCAGGCCAACCGTCTGATGCTGCAGCTCCAACAGGAGGCCTTCCAGAAGACCCTGAGCCAGCCCCTGCAGCAGGACCCCCTCTGTCTGCACAACTCCTCCTTGTACGCCTTACAGAACCTACAGCCCTGGGCGGAGGACAACAAGGTGACCTCCGTCACCTCCCTGGCATCTGTGGTCTGAATGATCGTGTGTGTGTGTTTGGGGGGGGGGCGTGTGTGTGTGTGTGTGTAATTCATAATAAGAATATAATAGTAATATTGCTGATTTTTCTAAGGGAAAATGTGGGTGGGCCATTTGTTGGGGAGTGACCACTCATATCTAGATGGATGCATATGAGGAGCCTGAGGCCTTAGCATTCAAATGTATTTTATGTAAAGACTGTTGCATTGTGGGATTGTACAGTAATATGTTTTGAATGATTAAAATTGACATTATATCCTTATTTAATCTGCATACCAACTGCCATTAAGGACAAGGACGAACCTATAGGATATGACGTTTTGTCTATGTATTTCTTTACAAACCACGTATTCTCTTTTATAGATCATATGTGGACTTCTTGGCATGGACAGATATACGTTTAGTTCCACTGAAATGGACTATGATCAATGAGTCTACTAAGTTTTTTTCAGACCTGATTCTGTCAAGTCATTTTCCTACCTTACACTAGATTTTCACTCTCCCTTCAGCTGTCTGTCTAAACAGAGGACGAAGCGAAATCCTCACTACCAGACCACTAACAGACACATCGGTAGATGCCTACCATCAAGACTGTCCTGTTGCCAACAGGGAGCACTGACTCTCAGCCATACGGCAACAAAACTGGATCCCATTCCTTTGCTTTTGACTTTGTACAATGTAGTAATGCATGTTTCAAATATTTCTGTGTGCACTTGGAATTGCCGTTGCAGTCACCAGCCTTCCAGGTGGATCCTTGCCCTGACTGCAGTTTGCAAGTGGTATCTGTTCGAGGATTACTCATAAGGTGTTTTACACCTTTTAAGGTGTTTTATATTAAACGATATCATGACTTTTTGAAAAGATGATCAACATTGGAAGCCTCTCTTTTGTTGTTGTTCTTTCACCAGAAAGGATAACTGCAACATTTCACGCAATCACACAGTTTCAGACGTTTTCATACCTCCTAAAGTAAGTGTCCTCTAATCTATCAACATGATGTTGTTGACTATGCCACACTTATTGGAATCTTTCAGTGTTTCTCATTCATTCCAATATTCCATCCTTATGACAACTTCATCTCCACAGCCAAACCAGCAGGCCATGTTTCACATAACACCAGGAAAGGTTAAACGTTTTGCATAGAGTGCTCTTATCAGTAAAGCGAGAGGTACAATATATACGTTTTATTACAACAATGTTTTTCTGTGAGACTGCTTGGATGCTAGTGATGCACATAAAGTCCGAATCCAACAATTAACCCAACGCAGCGAATTCTCTGGGAAACGAGGCCCAGGAGGGATGTCTTCTGAACAGTTTGTTCTAAAACCCTAGACCTTGGGGGTCTGTGATCCACAAATATCCATGTCTACCTAGAGACATTGGACAGTTGTCAACTTCCATTATCATCCATGTCAAGTCAAAACAAAAATGTCCTATCTGGAAGTACAACACACTGCTAATCTGGATCGATCTCTAGGGTGGGGCATTTTATAACTGCAGTTTTCTTGTTTGTAAATGAGGCTTTACTCTCTCTACTTCGCGTAGATAACAGATGGTTGCCTACACCAGGAAGTAGTACTATTCCATTGTGTAGTGTTCCCTTGTTGTACTGTTTACAAAAAGCCCAGAAAACACCGCCTGGAACTCAACGTTTGAATCCTGGCAAAATCTCACGTTCAACCACATCCATTTTCTGGTGATATCAACAGCATCAGTCTACCCAAGTTGGAGGATCTCCACAGTTCAAAACAACTGTCTGCCACCCTTTCTGCACGGAGACTGCGTGTTTTGTCGGTTTAGAGGGTGTCTCGCCTGGTTGAGATCCTGTCAATTGCAGGCAGTTGTCCAGGTGACGCCTACTCAACCCCCATTTCCTCTGCCCAGACCATGGGCCTCTTTCATCCTGCTGTCTCAGATGCCATTAAGACGTGACTTGGCCCATTTTACAAAAATACCTCATCCTTACTGTTTTCAAAATCGTGCATTGTGTTTTGCTACAGGTGCTTAAAACCTTTTTTTTCTAAAGCTGAGTATGTTTTTTTACCCTTTCCACTAAAGTGCCTTGCCTTATCCAATAAAATGTCACCACACAAGGACAAGAGCAAGAGGTTCAAAGTACATCAGGATTCCTATCAGGTACTCTGTTTTCAATCAGGGCACCAAAACAATACTACACATCATATGTTAGAACTGCAACTACCCTTTTCTATTAATAAAGATTCCCCTTTTCCAGTTTCTTAAAGTGTATCGAAAGCAAAAAAACTATATGGTCAGTTGTGATTTTGGACCCATTTACAGTCAAAAAGCCTATATAAAATACCTCCTTTGGATACCATACCAGCATTCACCCAACCTCTTCAGCTGCCTTTGTGTGAATGAAACCTGTGACGAGTTAAATACATAAACAAGTGGTTCACACTCAAAGAGAAGTATCGAAGACCTCTACATTTTCCAATTGGTTCCAACACTCAATCTGTTGAGAGTGTGAGAAAACAAAAAGGTTTTTGTTTTTTTGCCCTCTTCCTCAACCCCCAGTGGGGTCTGGCATCTTTAGTAGCATGTGTACGACTCCAAAATACTTCTGAATGAATACTTCTGAATGAATACTTCTGAATGAAGCACGGATGTTTTGTACTGAAGATTCGCTTTGGTGGGAAGAAGTCAACACACGTCAAAGATAAGCCAAAATGCTGCTGCTGATTAAATAAACCCAGTCCACAGGTCTCACAGGAGATTGGGATCTTTGTTGTTTTCCTGTTAAATAGACATAATCTGCAAAATATGTTTTATCTTGTCCTTAACTAAATTATTAAGAATAGCCACGCAATTTAGTTCTCACTCACTGAATTAAAAATGTATTTTTATTAAACAAAATGGATTTAATGTTACAAGTTGGGGTCGTCCTAAAGGTATATGTAGCTACTAAGGGCATGTGTACAGTAAGCATGTTGTTGTCACCAAACCAGAGACATTCTGCTTGGAGAAATAAATAGCATTAACTTTCAGTGTTTTAACACACACAATGACAAGCTAGTATAGTGTGATATTTCACTTCAAGTGGAACCTGACCTGTGGAGTGGCGGAGTCGCCTTGTCGTAATGACAGTAGTCTTTGTGGCATCAGTCCAGAGCTACCCGATCGTGGTGACATGAGAGTGCTCCCTCGTATGATTCACAGGGCGCCTGGAAGAAAAGTGTTGATTGAGTGCATGGGGCCATGTATCACCTGTATAAAGGGCTCTTGAGACAAGCCAGAGCAGACTTCGCTACACAAAACAAGACTTCAAACCTTAGGCTCTTTCACACATGCATGAAACACCGCCATTCCGTCTGGATGTATGATAATACAGGCGTCTCTTTGAGTTAAGCTGTATGTGTGATATGGGTCAGTCACCTTTAATGTGTGCTCTGTTTCTATTGAGTCGTGGCATAAATGCTTTTCACCTTGAACCTGCATGAGGTTGCGACACTAAATCGCTTTTAAAACAGGACAGCTGACAAACCAACAATAAACACTTAACTGATGTAGAAGACACAAGCATTTCAAAATCCTTAATAGGAATGAAGATACATAAAAATAATGTGACGCCCCAAAATTGCTCCTGTTCTTTTGACCCATTGCAACACTTTAAGTTAGGTTGGTCTTGTACCAGACAGTTTTTTTTACACAACGCTGAATTGACATGTTGTTGATAGTGTTTTTGTTTTTGCACAGCAAGTGGTTTATGTAATTGGAGAAATAGGGACAGTTCCTTATGTCAAACACTACTCCAATACTGTGCACTGACAAAAGTAGCAATATTATTGTAGTACATCAAATAAAATGGTATTTGTCACATGCGCCGAACACAACAGGTGTAGGTAGACCTTACTGTGAACTGCTTACTTACAAGCCCTTAACCAACAATGCAGTTCAAGAAAGAGTTAAGAAAATATTTGCTAAATAAACTAAGCAAAAAAAAGTTACACAATAAGATAACAATAGTGAGGCTATATACGGGGGCTACCGGTACCGAGTCAATGTGCAGGGGTATGGGTTAGTCGAGGTAATTGAGGTCATATGTACATACATGTAAGTAGGGGTAAATTGGACTATGCATAGATAAGAAACAGCGAGTAGCAGCAGCGTAAACTGTTCAGCAGTCTTATGGCTTGGATTTTGAAGCTGTTAAGAAGCCTTTTGGACCTAGACGTGGCGCTCCGGTACCGCTTGCCGTGTGGTAGCAGAGAGAACCGTCTATGACTTGGGTGGCTGGAGTTTTTGATAATTTTTAGGGCTTTCCTCTGACATCACCTGGTTTAGAGCTCCTGGATGGCAGGAAGCTTGGCCCCAGTGATGTACTGGACCGTACACACTACCCCCTGTAGCACCTTGTGGTTGGATACCGAGCTGCTGCCATACCAGGCGGTGATGCAACCAGTCAGGATCCTCTCGATGGTGCAGCTGTAAAACATTTGGAGGATCTGGGGACCCATGCCAAATCTTTTCAGTTTCCTGAGGGAGAATAGGCATTGTCGTGCCCTCTTCACAACTGTCTTGGTGTGTTTGGACCATGATAGTTTGTTTTTGATGGGGACACCAAGGAACTTGAAGCTCTCGACCTGCTCCACTACAGCCCCGACGATGTGATTCGGGGAGTGCTCAGCCCTCCTTTTCCTGTAGTCTACGATCAGCTCATTTGTCGTGCTCAAGTTGAGGGACAGCTCCTCTCTATAGGCTGTCTCATCATTGTCGGTGATCAGGCCTACCACTGTTGTGTCGTCTGCAAACATAATGATGGTGTTGGAGTCGTGCTAAACCACGCAGTCGTGGGTGAACAGGGAGTGCAGGAGGGGACTAAGCCCCCCTGAGGGACCCCCATGTTGACGATCAGCATGGCAGATGTGTTTTTGCTTACCCTTACCACCTGAGGGCGGCCCGTCAGGAAGTCCATGATCCAGTTGCAGAGGTAGGTGTTTAGCCCCAGGGTCCTTAGCTTAGTTATGAGCTTTGAGGGCACTATGGTGTTGAATGCTGAGCTGTAGTCAATCACTAGCATTATCACGTAGGTGTTATTTTTGTCCAGGTAGGAAAGGGCAGTGTGGAGTGCAATAGAGATTGCGTCATATGTGGGGCGGTATGCGAATTGGAGTGAATTGGAATTAGGGTTTCTGGGATGATGGTGTTGGTGTAAGCTATGACTAGCCTTTCAAAACACTTCAGGGCTACAGATGTACAGTGTTACTACACAGGTATAAAAGCAATATTAATGGCAAGTGTTTCACCATTACAAAACAGCAATATCATATACTACAGTAGATTTCAAATCTCAAGTATCACAGGATTATTTATAGTTCCTTTGCAATGTCTCCATCTGCTGGACATAAACCACAGTGGGGTTCCCCCTTTTTGTCCCACCCAGGCTTTGATTCGATTGGACGAATATGATTTCCACAACTTCCTTTTAGCTATCCCATTGGGTACCTGAGCTGTCACTTGCCTTTACGGAACAGAACAATAACATTCAGGGGGAAAATGGCGGAGGATAGCGTCCCAGATTTAACCAGACCTCAAATGTATTTATTTGGTGAGCACGTCTGTACTGCCACGATACATTTTACTGCACAGTTAGTAATAGCAGACACTTGTACTTTGTTTCATAGCTATAACTCTCCCAAACACACCAAATGTCTATATTAAGCTAGCAATGCATATGAGCTTCTCGCGCCAATTCAGCAATACCCTCTTTTGTTTGCAAGCTAGCTAGCAAGCTAGCAGGCTAGCTAGCTTAATTTGTTATCAATGATACTGTTACATTTCTGTTTTCAATGTAGAATGTCTACAGCTATTTGCTTAGAGTTTGCTAACCTGTGTGTTGTGAACATCAGGTTGTGCACTCAAATCGGACAAAAAGGAGTTCAAAGTCGAGGTGGAGGACGATGATGCGGATCATCAGCTGTCACTCAAAGCAGTAAGATTATGATGCCAGTTCTGAGATCGAGTTTCCATTACAGAATATCGTAATATTGTAGCTAGCTAGCTACTTGGCCAACATTTCATCATGGCGTTTTAAAACAATAATAATGTATTAGGTCGTGACAACTGATGCATTTCACTATGCTACAACAAACGTTACTGTGAGGTAATTTAATTTGAAAAATTCAACTAGCTGTATGTTCTTAAATATTCTTCATCAAGTCCATTTATTTTTTACACTTTCTGCAGTATATTTGTCTTTGCACCTGTGCAGACTGGCACCTGTTAAAGAATTTATTTTGACAAATACAATGGAAACTTGTATTTTATGTAATGGAATATCTAGTCTATTTCACCTGTTTCCCTTTTGTTTCACTACTTTTGGAAAATAACAGAAATCCCTTTGTACCAGTACAACACAATACCAAGTTCACCTTTGTCAACATAATGAGTAGAGATTTCTACTAGTCACAGTTCTTTGATGTGTATTTAAAGGAATAACATATTCATCAACAGACAATGTTTTTCTTTGTCTTCTTTGTTTTCTGCTCCTTTTCCTACCTTTGCAAATGACCCCGTTCCTCTCCTCTAAATAGATATCCTCATTGTAACATTCTTTCAGTCACTCTCCCTATTTGCCACCAAGCAAAGATGGTGATTGACAGACAAATGAGGGAGACTGGAGGGTGTTGGCGTGTTCCAACATGGAAAAACATACAATATCATATCTGTGAAACAGCTGTTGGTGTTGCAGGTGTGCCTGGGTGCGGAGGCCGAGGATAAGTTTCATACGGTGGAGATCGAGGGCGTCACATACGACGGAAAGACCACCAAAATTCCACTGGCTGTGCTGAAGCCGTCCGTGCTGCCCTCTGTGAGTGTTTTAGAATGATGAATCGCCCTAGTTCGTGCTCTTACTCACCTTAAGCTTTAGGAATGTTCTTTTAACCCTGTCCCTTATTCCACTTTTGTAATAGCGAAAAACACTCCACTCCATTACCATGCAATTACTCAAATAACGTGTTGTTACTGTAGTAATTACAGTGTTTCTACACAGATGCTACAGGTATTTTTGGCCATGACCCAAGTCACAACACTGGGCTGGATTCAATGAACCACACAACCTATTACTATTTTTCCTCACGCTACATTTGTGGCTATAGAGACGGCGACCTACGCTTCTTATTTAGTAAATATTTTCTTAACTCTATTTCTTGAACTGGATTGTTGGTTAAGGGCTTAATCATTTCACGGTAAGGTCTTCGGCGCATGTGACAAATAAAATTTGATTGGATTATGACAAGGCCATGCCAGTGATGGGCTAATTCTCCATGATGTCAGCCTGGTTTCTCCTAAAGCAAAGATGGGCAACTTTGATGGGGGTGGGGGCCACAAAAAAATCTGAACTCATGTGGGGCCGCAGTGGCTTGGGGGTCTATGCACCCACATCTATACCCACACATGCAGTCAGAGCCAGCCCTAGCCTTTTGAGGACCTAAGTGACATTTTTTGGGGGGGAGCCCACCAAAACAATTTATAATAATAAAATATTGCCGTTTTAAAGCAAGTTTTCTATAATTCTACACATTTTAACATAGGGCGGAGAAAAAGCTATTTTATAATTAACTTCATACAATTCTACAAATTTGTCCATGGAGTGAAGAGAAAAATGTGCAGTTTTACAGCTAATTTCCTGCAATTCTACACATTTTGCCATAGGGTGGAGTGAAATCTTTGCAGTTTTTAAAATGATATCTGAGTGAGAGTGACTAACAAAATCAATGGGGGGCCCCCAGCTAGACTAACTTACCAATAAATAAAAAGTGCTCTGTGACTGACACAAGATAAAAAAGTGATGCACAACCACATTTCAAAATTGCAGCTTGTGTATTCTAATATTCTAACTCTCAGCAGTAAGTTGAGACTGACAACATTTAGTTTTTTTTTGGGGGGGGGGATTGATCCACGATCCTAAAAAAAGGCTGCTAGTCGTCCATTCCTGTCCTAAAGTAATCCAGTTTGTGCATATTAAATGGAAAAAATCTGACTGCCGCCCTGATCCAGAGGTCCAGAGAACACTGTCGCCGTTTCTGACTTCTATTGTTGTAACATGCTTGGCTTGTTGGCTGCTGCGTGGCTTGTGTGTGTTTTGGTTCTGATTCAGGCTTGAAAACACTAGCTGTGAGTGGATAATTGTGTTACTTAATGGAAGTTATCACTACCTGAACACTTCAACAGTAGTTACTCTAATACCTACACCTGTGTTTTGTTTGGTTACCATCACCACCAGAACAATGGCCTGGCACTTAGGAATTCACATTCACAACCGGCTGCACCCACAACTTTTATATTTAACAAGCAGATACAAGTGAATAGATGTTTTGATTTGAATATGGTAATACATTAATAGAGCATTTGATAAGACCCTTTTGCTAGCAGATCCATGGGATTCCTTCCCCATGGGGAAAAAGCTAGTTTAATTTACATTCTCTAATGTCATTTGTGACGTACTTCTACGTTTGATAGTTTCAGCTGCTCATAAATGTGGAACAAAAGGATCAATATTTTGAATTGTTTCACATTTTAATGTTCTCCCCTGTTTGGCAGGTGAGTTTAGGAGGGTTTGAGATCACCCCTCCAGTAACCTTCCGTCTCCAGTCTGGCTGTGGACCCGTGTACATCAGTGGACAGCATTTTGTCAGTGAGCGACTCTTTATTTGCAGTCTGCTGGTTTAGTTGTTTGCGTACTCTCTTCAGGCTTGATATAAGGTGACATTTTGACAGTACAAGACATCAGCGCTGAATGCGTAACTTAATCTCAATTTGTAGGTGTGAAGGACTCTGATGAGGAAGAGGAGGAAAACAACACATCACCTGTGAAGAGGCTGTCAAGCTTGACCTCAGGGAAACGTCCTGCTCCGGTATGTTCCTCCTGTTGTGTTAACTCATGCAACAGGCACATAATGGGAGAAATATATTGTATTGTATTCAACTGCATACATACACATTGTTAACAACAGTTTTACATACATTGTGTTTATTTCCCTTTGCAGAAGAAACTGAAAATGGAGTCAGATGATGATGATGATAGCGATGAAGATGACGACGAGTATGAATGTTCTCATTTTGTATTTTTGGTTGTTTGGTGTGTCTTGCGTCATGTGCTTTTGATGGGCCACCATTAGATAGCCTGACAAATAGATGTTCTTGTTCTATTCATTGTAGTGATGATGACGACGATAGTGATGAAGATGAGAGTGAGGTGAAGGTACAGAAAGTTCCAGCCAAACCAACCATAAAGAAAGTAAGCCCTGTTATTCTCTGTTCACAAACGTAGCGACCACAAGACCTTGACTAATGACACTGGGTATAGATGATGTACCTAATATGTCCACTAGGTGTCATGTTAGACAAAGACTTGTCCATGTAGACTAGCGCCAATAGGAGACCCAACAAGTAGTATTATGTCATCTTAGATAGCTAGGATTGTGACACATAACACCAGACCTTGGAATAGACACAGGATAAGATGTTTCACAACATAATGTAAAATATTTTAGGCATATTTTATTGTCTTACATCAAGTTTGTTGTATTGCGTATCAGAGTCAAAGACCATTTTGTCAAATTCTTGTTATTATTGCAAGTCTGGTAAACTAGACATGTTTTTAGTGCTCTGATTTGCACTCGCTGACCGGCGGCCATTTTGCTGGAGACGAAGCGGGGGAAACGTTTTCATCTTGTTCCCTCTAGTACCCATCTGTTTTTTCGAGACTAAAACACAGGGTCTGCGGGTATAATGATCGGATTTCTCCTCTGTAATCTACCTGAACACTCACTGTTTCACCAGCACCGTGCAGAGCGAGACGCAGTAAAGACAACTTGATTAACACAGCCCACACGTCTAGGCTTGGGAATTCCCATTTCCTTAACCCCCCCGCCCCTGCCCCCTCTCCTCGATAACTTACCTAGGTCTACATGTCCTGTCCCTCTGTCCTCCTGCTGTCTATCTTTCGCTTTCATTCCTCACTTTATTCTCACACACCGCCCCCCTTCTCTTGTCCAACAGTTTCTCATCGCACCTGGCCTTTGTCTTAGAACCGTGTGTGTGTTTGTGTGGCTGTGTATCGTTGTGTGTGTTTGTGATTTGAACTGTGCCAGGCCGAGAGAGATGAAAGCGAGGCAGATGCACATACCTGATGTGAGCACTGATTGTAGCCCCAGGGCCAGATGACAGCTGAGCCTTTCTGTCACCTGTTGATTTATTCTGCTATCCCCTCTACAGACACACATCTTTATTCTACTTCCTCTTCTTTTCTTTGCTCTCTTAACTCTTTGTCATGCTCATACTGCATTATAGTGATGAGCAGTGACAGCATGGGTATTAATACGCTTCCTGGGTTGAAACACTGAGAGGATGGCGAGCATACTAATTACTGTTCCCCCAATACACTATTTTACTAATTTCCCATTTCCCTCCTTTTGAAGATCTGACTGAAGTAGTTTATATAGACAGGCAGGCAGTCTATTTTGACAACGGAAACACGTTTTTGCTGTCAACATGTCGTCATCCCAAATGAAAAGATTAGTGGAAATTGGGTTTTCTAATTTGTATGGTGCTTCCTGCATGTCTCCTAACTAGTTCCGTTGTCTCTCAGAGCCCGGAGCCTTTGGGGAAGAAGCCGAAAAGTGTGACATGGGCGCAGAATGGCTCACCAGGGAAACAATGGGGACCATCAGCTAAACCTCAAACCAAGGTAGGTCAACTCTCACACCTGTTTAGACCTCTTTAGACCAACATGAAACCAGAGTAATTACTCACATCAAAATGAAGCACTGGTGTCTGCTCCCAAAAGTGGTATTTTCATTTGGCTGGTAAATCGTAGAGTTTTCAATCTATGGGTAGGCTGGACACCTGACATTTTTAACAATGTTTTTTTCTGATAAAAACTAGTTCATTGCATCCGCCGTGGAGCCCAGTTTCATAATATTACCATATGTCCCAGCTGCTTGCCGTAGTTTTGAAGTAATCACGGAATAACAGGCCTTATTTTAGGGCATTTTTCACCCTCCTATTAGTTCTATTGAGCACCAACTCACTTTCCGAACGTTCTATTTCCAGCTTATTGTTCTACGTCACAATGTCTGCTTTGCTATTGTTGGCAATGAGACCTGCCCACGTTGCTGGTAGTTCAAATGTAAACAACAACTAAAAATTGTTCATGGAATTCTGAGGTCGTCCCATTGTTTTCTATGGGGGAAATATAGGTATGTCTACCTATTTCACCAAATATCTCGCAATGTGTATATTTTCCTTTTTTAAAATAAATTGGACACTATTTTAATCATGAGAATCTCCTCTTTCTAATTATGTAAGGCTGGGCAGTGTATTCCATTGTCATCAAACGCTACACCAAAAATAGTCAGAAGTTACAATTTTTTCCTACTTCCTTGTTATGCAGACATAAGCACAATTGGCACCTTCGAGGTATGGATGTTACTTTCTACACAGGTTGTTATTTTTCAGTTTCGTCCTACGAACAGATTGTAGTGGTAAAATAAAAAGGGATACATTTTTTGGTGCCATTTAGGCTAAATGGAATTCTAAGGTTCACTCCAGTCAAAACAGGCACTGCCAACGTTCGATTCCATTCATTTGCTATGGGCGCGCACTAGTGTTCCAGCTTAGCCAACGCTCTTTTGACATTTTTCAGCCTTGAGTGAATTTTGACTCGTTCTATTGTCCAGCCTACTATTGGATAAGATCATGTGATTCCAAAATAGGCCTGGAGCTGAGGAGGCAAGGAGAGATTCCAAAGAGTTGTTTGTGGTTAGGCAGTTCCAAAGCAGACAGTTTAAAGGTGCATTTGTGGTCTAGGCTTCAAAATAAACTCATGGAAAACACATGTTCTCTGCTAGCTAGTTTAGAGAGAAGAATCTTAATAACAGTGTTATGCTGTTGAACATGAAAAATGGAAGATATCTTTCAGCATATAGGAGTTGTGATGCGCATAGAGTAAACACATCAGCTGTTTGTTCCATGAAATTGCTGTTCATGGGGGACAGTATAGAAAATCCTGCGTGCCCTAGCCACATATATGTTAAGTATGTCACAAGAGACTACATTTTCTGTAAATAAATCTTATTAATACCTATGTATTTCCGTAGTAGTTACAGTCACATTTGAATGTTCACAATAAGACACATGCTTATTATGTAAGAGGTGTCTGCTCATAAGACCACTGTTCTAGAAGTACTTGCCAAACCTTCAGCAAGCTGCATTTAATTAAAGAACTGCAAAAGAATGTGATTAATCCAAGTAGCAATTAGCTCAAGACTGGTGCTTAATTACTCAGGTGGAATTTCTTGGACAGCGGCCTTACAAACCCGAGGATTGAACTCTCTCTGTGTTAAACAAACACATCTGACCCCTGAACACGTTTCCCAGGATGGGGTTTAAGACCACGACCTCTCGGCCTGACCTACCGTTTTGAGTTGCAGACCACCTTTGAAGCCAAAACACCCCTCCCTCCCACCTTTGCAACCTTCTCATTTTCCACCCCTCCTTAAGAATGCCCTAATCAGCCCCTCCACCCACCCACGTAGTCCCCCAAATGAGTCTAGCTTAACTTGAAACAGTAGCAGTGACCTTTTGTCGCAGTCATTTCTCTCTTGTGTTGACATAAAATAGACTAGACTCGAACAGCTACAGGTTGTTTTTGCCTTAATCAAATTACAAATGTACTTAAATTAATGTATGTGAACCTCTCATTTAGATATTAAAAACTTCATAGCAGTGTCTCAAATTCAATCTCATTTTCTCTCTAACAATATGTCAGGAAAGACGCCTTCAACACTTCCTGTCATGACAAGAAATTATCAAAATCCTCACAGCACGTTGTTTCGGACTGAAAACTGTACCCTTTGTACGTGATGTCAGACACTAATGCGGTGAGATGAGGTGAGGTGAGACTTGCTATGCTAATCACCCGGGGTGTTGCGTAGCCCTCGGGGCAGCGTGCGGTATGGTAGAGCAAACGCTTGCTAATCTAGCTAATTCTGTAATGGCCGCTGTTCACCACGTCACGACAGCCGTTGTTAAAATGCTAGTGGGGATTAACCAACAGGCTAACCTCCGAAACCTCCGCAGTGTTTTCCCTAAGTACATGGAGTAACCAGACAAATAAAAAAAATAGCCAGCCAGGGAGTTCTGGGATGGGGGGGTTTAGTTTTCCTCCATTTCCGCTCAGCTGCCCGCAGCCCTGTTCAGTGAGCACGCAGAGTCACTGCTACAGAGCAGGAGGGGAGGGTCGAGGAAAGGGGACAGTGGGAGTTAGAGGCTGAAAGGGAGGAGAGTAGGGCCGAAGATGACGCATGGCCTCCTGTGTAGGGGCTGAGTGGGTATGGTTGGAGAGTTAGTATCATTAGCTTTTATAACCTTCAGTCTTTTTACTTTTATCATTTTTTGGAGAAGATTGAGGCTTTCTCCACTACCAATTGTTATTACAGTGATGATTCAACATCTTCATCACGTTTTTTCACAATTTATCTGCAGAAAGACAAACAATGGTAGCGATTCAGTTCCCGGCGTTCACTTTGAAGATCTGTTCAAAAAGAGGCATTCGTTTGCAAGCAACCCATCACTAGGCTACACTGACAAGTCACTTTAGAGATCACTGACGAGTCACTGTAGAGATCACTGACGAGTCACTGTAGAGATCACTGACGAGTCACTTTGGAGATCACTGATGAGTCATTGGCAGGTCTTGACATGGGCTTCCAATCCTAGGAAAATAAAAAACAAGATCCTGGTTTATTGTCCCGATGAGAAGCTATGGACATATAACTACGTGGTATGATTTATGAATATCAAAGAGACATAGGAGATTTACTTTATTCAGTCAGATCGACACCTTTTATGAATTAGCCAACACTTGCTGTTCGGTCGTCAGTCAAAGCACAGTAAATAGCCTATGCACCCCGACTCCATGGCTGGCTATATGAAACACGCAAAATAAAATAAATTGTTTAAAAAAACACCATAATTAAGTAGATTTCAACTCATTGTACACATTTACATTACATGGGACGTGTAAATTCACTCACAGTAGATGATGAAGAAGCATCATGCTCTCCCTCCTCTGTAAAAAGAAATTTGACTGCAACCCCAGTGCACAAAATTAACCAGTACCGAGAGGCAGGACAGACAGCAGACTGACAAACCAGCAGTGTTCCCCTATCATCGCTCGCTTTGTGACTGACAGGCGCCTGTCCTGTCAGTAGCTCACTAGAACGTGCACATCATTCATTCTAGCGGGAAAAGGCTATATAAACTTTTCTGACAAGCGAATTGAATATTTTAAATGAAAAGAAGCCTAGTTAGTTTATGGAAACTAACTAGGCTTAGGGAAAACCCTGGCCTCCTGCCAGTTTAACCCCCCAGTCCCACCCTGCCTAACCCCGACCCCCTTCCCTCAGCCACCTCTCCACAGCCTCCTCACACCCCTCGCTTCCTGGACACACCTTCTCCCAATTGCTCTCATTATGAGTGTTTGATGTCAGGGGCAGCAGGCAGGTTTCTCCCAGAGGAAGCAGGCGTTTTCTTAGTGCAGGTGACTGGTCATTAGGGTGGCTCGTCAGATCCTTTGCCAGCACCTTTCTCACCATATTTATTAACTCTTTGTCCCGTTGTCCACGCTTTATAGTTCCAGGAAAATGGGTCGATATGACTGTCATTTGAGTTTGTTGGTCTAAAGTTGAGTCATCTATGGTGTGTTAGTGCTTTTGATTGATGGAAGTTGAAGCAGGCTGCATGCTCTGTGATGATGCCTCCGAGCAGACGCCACAGTCATAAAACTGTAAGATGCTCTGCCTGGGATTCTCCTGTGAAGACCTACATCGTCAGTTTTGGCAACTGATGGACCCCCAGTTCAATTTGCATCTGTGTCTTGCCAACCTGTTAACGATTATTTTAATCACATCTCAAATTTTCCAGATTTTTCAATTGTGCTGCTTGAATAAAGTTGAGAGGGAAAACATTTTTTTTAGTCTTGGGAGTCGGAAGTTTCTCAGCGAACCGTCTTTTGTCTCCTTACCCGGGCTCCAAAGCCCTCCTACAAGACACCAAAGGGGCAATTACTACTTCACTCAGACTTAGCCGGCAGAAGTGTCATCATGACCATGTGTTTGAATCGGAGGCAAGCGATTACCTGAAATGCTAGCGTGCAAGTGATTTAAGTCACATGTCCCATCTGTAATCAGTGTCTGGCGCAGATTAAACAGCATGCTCTGTCTATCTATCAGCTGTTTCAGGTCCACAGCTGTCCTTTGGAAGTGGAGAGCCGCCCCCAAATAATAAATACGCCGGACTTTTCTTGGCCGGGAGCCAGTGGCATTTGTTTTTTTTTTAGAGTCGGAGGTGTGAGGGTGTATGTGTGTGTATTTGTGTGTTTCTTTTGTCCTCTAATTTGATACCTTTGATCTGTGCGATGAATGCCGATTTCTGCGGAGGAAAGAGAAAATCATTGCATTCTCCAAAGGGAAGAAAAAAAGAACCATGGTCTTGTTTTTTAACCTTTCGGTTCAATCTACTTCTTAAACCCGTGTCTACTTTTGTAAAGAGGTTTCTTTATTCATCCCACAATCAAGATACTGTATCTAGTCTCTGTTATTATTTCAGGTAATGATCCGTGTTTACACATTACTTTCAATATGCTTCAAATACAATGGTTTGAATTAGCAACAAGCCTCTTGTCACTGTCCGGATCCACACACTTGTTGTGGACGCACACAAACTGATGTTGCCGTGGTGATTCTGGGTGACATATAATTCAAACGTGTTAACTTTGAATATACTATCGTCATTGGCTCCCATCACCTCTTTAGCTGCTATCTTCACATCAGTTATTGTACAGTTGAAGTCGGAAGTTTACATACAGATTAGCCAAATACGTTTAAACTCAGTTCTTCACAATTCCTGACATTTAATCCTAGGAAAAATTCCCTGTCTTAGGTCAGTTAGTATCACCACTTTATTTTAAGAATGTGAAATGTCAGAATAATAGTAGAGAGAATGATTTATTTCAGATTTAATTTCTTTCATCACATTCCCAGTGGGTTGGAAGTTTAAAAACACTCAATTAGTATTTGGTAGTATTGCCTTTAAATGGTTTATCTTGGGTCAAACGTTTCGGGTAGCCTTCCACAAGCTTCCCACGATAAGTTGGGTGAATTTTGGCCCATTCCTCCTGACAGAGCTGGTGTAACTGAGTCAGGTTTGTAGGCCTCCTTGCTCGCACACGCTTTTTCAGTTCTGCCCACACATCTTCTATAGGATTGAGGTAAGGGCTTTGTGATGGCTACTCCAATACCGTGACTTTGTTGTCCTTAAGCCATTTTGCCACAACTTTGGAAGTGTGCTTGGGGTCATTGTCCATTTGGAGATCCATTTGCGATCAAGCCTTAACTTCCTGACTGATATCTTGAGATGTTGCTTCAATATATCCACGTACTTTTCCTACCTCATAATGTCATCTATTTTGTGAAGTGCACCAGTCTCTCCTGCAGCAAAGAACCCCCACAACATGATGCTGCCACCCCCGTGCTTCACTGTTGGGATCTTCGGTGTTCTTCGGCTTGCAAGCTTCCCCTTTTTCCTCCAAACATAACGATGGTCATTATGGCCAAACAGTTATATTTTTGTTTCATCAGACCAGAGGACATTTCTCCAAAAAGTACGATCTTTGTCCCCATGTGCAGTTGCAAACCGTAGTCTGGCTTTTTTATGGCGGTTTTGGAGCAGTGGCTTCTTCCTTGCTAAACGGCCTTTCAGGTTATGTCGATATAGGACTCGTTTTACTGTGGACAGGTACTTTTGTACCTGTTTTCTCCAGCATCTTCACAAGGTCCTTTGCTGTTGTTCTGGGATTGATTTGCACTTTTCGCACAAAAGTATGTTCATCTCTAGGGGACAGAACGTGTCACCTTCCTGAGCGGTATGACGGCTGCGTGTTTCCATGGTGTTTATACTTGCATACTAGTTTGTACAGATGAATGTTGTACCTTCAGGCGTTTGGAAATTGCTCCCAAGGATGAACCAGACTTGTGGAGGTCTACAATTTTCTGAGGTCTTGGCTGATTTCTTTTGATTATCCCATGATGTCAAGCAAAGAGGCACTGAGTTTGAAGGTAGGCCTTGAAATACATCCACAGGTACACCTCCAATTGACTCAAATTATGTAAATTAGCCTACAAAAGCCATGACATAATTTTCTTGAATTTTCCAAGCTGTTTAAAGGCACAGTCAACTTAGTGTCTGTAAACTTCTGACCCACTGGAATTGTGATACAGTGAATTATAAGTGAAATAATCTGTCTGTAAACAATTGTTGGAAAAATGACTTGTGTCATGTACAAAGCAGATGTCCTAACCGACTTGCCAAAACTGTAGTTTGTTAACAAGAAATTTGTGGAGTGGTTGAAAAACGAGTTTTAATGACTCCAACCTAAGTGTATGTAAACTTCCGACTTCAACTGTATGTTTATATCGAACATTTAAAACAACAAAACCTTTTGACATCATGCACCATCATTTATTGATTTAAAAAAATATACAGTGCCTTGCGAAAGTATTCGGCCCCCTTGAACTTTGCGACCTTTTGCCACATTTCAGGCTTCAAACATAAAGATATAAAACTGTATTTTTTTGTGAAGAATCAACAACAAGTGGGACACAATCATGAAGTGGAATGACATTTATTGGATATTTCAAACTTTTTTAACAAATCAAAAACTGAAAAATTGGGCGTGCAAAATTATTCAGCCCCCTTAAGTTAATACTTTGTAGCGCCACCTTTTGCTGCGATTACAGCTGTAAGTCGCTTGGGGTATGTCTCTATCAGTTTTGCACATCGAGAGACTGAAATTTTTTCCCATTCCTCCTTGCAAAACAGCTCGAGCTCAGTGAGGTTGGATGGAGAGCATTTGTGAACAGCAGTTTTCAGTTCTTTCCACAGATTCTCGATTGGATTCAGGTCTGGACTTTGACTTGGCCATTCTAACACCTGGATATGTTTATTTTTGAACCATTCCATTGTAGATTTTGCTTTATGTTTTGGATCATTGTCTTGTTGGAAGACAAATCTCCGTCCCAGTCTCAGGTCTTTTGCAGACTCCATCAGGTTTTCTTCCAGAATGGTCCTGTATTTGGCTCCATCCATCTTCCCATCAATTTTAACCATCTTCCCTGTCCCTGCTGAAGAAAAGCAGGCCCAAACCATGATGCTGCCACCACCATGTTTGACAGTGGGGATGGTGTGTTCAGCTGTGTTGCTTTTACGCCAAACATAACGTTTTGCATTGTTGCCAAAAAGTTCAATTTTGGTTTCATCTGACCAGAGCACCTTCTTCCACATGTTTGGTGTGTCTCCCAGGTGGCTTGTGGCAAACTTTAAACGACACTTTTTATGGATATCTTTAAGAAATGGCTTTCTTCTTGCCACTCTTCCATAAAGGCCAGATTTGTGCAATATACGACTGATTGTTGTCCTATGGACAGAGTCTCCCACCTCAGCTGTAGATCTCTGCAGTTCATCCAGAGTGATCATGGGCCTCTTGGCTGCATCTCTGATCAGTCTTCTCCTTGTATGAGCTGAAAGTTTAGAGGGACGGCCAGGTCTTGGTAGATTTGCAGTGGTCTGATACTCCTTCCATTTCAATATTATCGCTTGCACAGTGCTCCTTGGGATGTTTAAAGCTTGGGAAATATTTTTGTATCCAAATCCGGCTTTAAACTTCTTCACAACAGTATCTCGGACCTGCCTGGTGTGTTCCTTGTTCTTCATGATGCTCTCTGCACTTTTAACGGGCCTCTGAGACTATCACAGTGCAGGTGCATTTATACAGAGACTTGATTACACACAGGTGGATTGTATTTATCATCAATAGTCATTTAGGTCAACATTGGATCATTCAGAGATCCTCACTGAACTTCTGGAGAGAGTTTGCTGCACTGAAAGTAAAGGGGCTGAATAATTTTGCACGCCCAATTTTTCAGTTTTTGATTTGTTAAAAAAGTTTGAAATATCCAATAAATGTCGTTCCACTTCATGATTGTGTCCCACTTGTTGTTGATTCTTCACAAAAAAATACAGTTTTATATCTTTATGTTTGAAGCCTGCAAAGTAGCACGGTTACATGTACACAATGATATGATTATTGTGCGTAGCCGGATTGATTTAATAGTTTGTTTAAAACCTTTACATGCTTTGCATGAAGAAAGATTTCCATAAGAATCCTTTTCACATGAAAAATCTCAAATCAGGCTACTGATGGGACTTTTGATAAATGTAGAAAATCGGCAATTAAAAGAAAACGTTATACCGCAGTGGCCATGTTATTTTTGCAATACCGTTTTGATTCTCAGTTCTGACATATGGAGTTTGTATGTGAAAGCTCTTTCTAAGATGTGTGCGTTCAGTTTTTCCGAACTCACTTCACTCGTGCATAAGAGGGGGACGTTTGCGCTACTGGTGCTGGCACATGTGCAGATCAAATACACCGCTGGACCATCGATTTAAGCTGTTTACATGTCCTAATAATTAGAGGGATTGCTCAGAACCAGGTGTTTTAATCGGTGTATGCTTACTTTGATTATGACCGATTTAAGATAAGCAGAGTATGGTGTTTACTTGACTATTGCCATACTCGGCCTACTGCCATAATCAATTTTATATTGAATTATTAGTCTCCATGTAAACGTACTCATTAGCCTTTTACACTTGTTTGAATTGGCTTATATGGATAGGGCTAAGTTGAAATGTTTCTAACAGAGAAAATATGAAAAGCATATGCATGACCATCGTAGCAATTGAAAGAGAACAGCTTGGAGATCAGGGGGAAATTATTAGACCAAAGTTGAGGACACAACAGTTCACCTGACAAGACTGAATCCAAACACTGTTACACTGTTGATTTTATGTGAATTTTACATTAACTGTAATTTTCGTCTCATTTGTTGATAACAAATTCTGAAAGTATTCTGGATACATTCAGTAACATGATTAGAATATTCCTGGAAAATGTGTGGAGTAGATATTATTATTCACCTAAGTATTCAGCCCCTTTGCTATGAGACTCGAGACTCGAAATTGAGCTCAGGTGCATCCTGTTTCCATTGATCATCCTTGAGATGTTTCTACAACTTGATTGTAGTCCACCTGTGGTAAATTCAATTGATTGAACATGGTTTGGAAAGGCACACACCTGTCCCACAGATAAGGTCCCACAGATGAAAGTGCATGTCAGAGAAAAAAACAGGGAGGTGAGCAAGAACCTGATGGTCACTCTGACAGAGCTCTAGTGTTTCTCTGTGGAGATGGGAGAACCTTCCAGAAGGACAACACTCTCTAGCACTCCACCAATCAGGTCTTTATGGTAGAGTGGCCCGGCGGAAGCCACTCCTCAGTAAAAGGCACATGAATGGAGCAAAGTACAGAGACATCCTTGATGATAACCTGCTCCAGAGCACTCAGGTCCTCAGACTGGGGTGAAGGTTCACCTTCCAACAGGACAATGACCCTAAGCACACAGCCAAGACATCGCAGGAGTGGCTTCGGGACAAGTCTCTGAATGTCCTTGAGTGGCCCAGCCAGAGCCTGGACTTGAACCCAATCGAACATCTCTGGAGAGACCTGAAAATAGCTGTGCAGCGATGCTCCCTATCCAACCTGACAGAGCTTGAGAGGATCTGCATAGAAGAATGTGAGAAACTCCCCAAATACAGGTGTGCCAAGATTGTAGCGTCATACCCAAGAAGACTCGATGCTGTAATCATTGCCAAAGGTGCTTCAAGAAAGTACTGAGTATAGTGTCTGAATACTTAGGTAAATGTTTTTTATTTTCTATAATTTACCCCCAAAAATTACAAACTTGTTTTTGTTTTGTCATTATGTAGTATTGTGTGTAGATTAATGAGTTGGGAAACAATTTAAACCATTTTAGAATAAGGCTGTAACGTAACAAAATGTGGCAAAAGTCAAGTGGTCTGAATACTTCCCGAAGTGACTGTATGTGACATGAGTGTTTGGCTTGCTTGTAAGACATCAAAACGTTATTTATTATAATCCTCTTAATTTACAGCATTTCCCTCACTCAGACAATAAAAAGTGTGCAAAAGTTGCCCAATTAGCAGGAGGGATGGGGGCAACTTTTTATCACTTGCGGTGCTGAAGTTCAGAACGGCTGTCAGTCAAAACCCATACAGCGCTGTGAAGCTCAGAGCCAGAGCTGTGATGTAATGTATAGCATTTTACTGTACAGCCACTGCATTCCAATTTAGGCGTATGTGTAAATTAAAGGTGATTCTGATCAGTGCCCAAATCTGCCATTTTCAACCCGTACAAGTGTAAAGGGAAACCACTGTAATGTCAAGACGCTAATACGCACAACTGGAGAGGTAATATGATGCTCTTCACAAAACCCTGATAGGAGGGTTTGGGTCGGGTGCCGGTCATTATTTTCACTGTACTACAGTGCTGGGGCGGGTAAACATTTTTTTTTACGGCAACTGTCAAGTGTTCACTAGGATCAAAAATGTTAGAAAATGGTCATAATAAAAAGCACTCTTTACTTTAGTTATTTCTTCAGTCGCCTGACAGAAAGCTTCTCCAACAAGGTCCCTCTCCCCTAGTTTCAAACACAGCTCCAGCCGTCAATGAAACCCTGCAATCACCGGTCCGGCATGTAGGAACAGGCTTCCTGCTTGTGTAACATGCAGCCGCGGCGTATGGCGTGTCAAAGTGTGTCACACTCACACACTCCTGATTGAGGACCTCTGGGGCCAAGTCCGCCCGGCTCTGGACACACCTGTAGCCCTGTTAATGCTATGTTGGCGGAGAGCTCTGTGAGGCTCACACACGCTGTATGCACACACACATACACACAAAGAAAGGAAACTAGTGACAGTTATGACAATCAAATGTCAGCTTACATAACTGCTATGAGGGGATAAAGTCTCTCACCACTATATAGGGCCTCTGAGTTCGTAATATTACTCAATATTACTTATCTTCCCGTACAAAAAAGTTCATGAGAAGTGTTCGTTGGTTGCTTTTCACACTAAGCCGTAGCGCAAAAACATTTTGCGAAACGCGAGCAAGCGGTCGCTGCTTTTCTCATGTGATAGTGACCCGTTTCACAGTGTCAGTCTGGGGGAGTTAACCTGCCACTGAAAAACACATATTTTTTCTGCTCCTCTTGGCAAACAACCCTCCCCAGAGCTCTGTTGCTCAACGCTAAAGTCTGGGCTTGCCCTCGACTGCTTGGAAGCAATAAAAGGATAATTTGTACCCACCATATTTGTCAAAAGGTGGTGTAATTAGGGTAGAATGTGGTGTGTGTTTGCTTTAATCCCCTTCCAGCTGGTTGCTCTCACCCCAATAGAGGAACCTTTCTCACTCACAGTAAATAGGTCAGGATAGGGGCTGGAACCAGCGCACTGAGCACAGCCTCGGCTGGCCAATTCATGAGCTACAACCAATGACTTGATGCCAGTTGGGAATAGGGATGGGCATTTTAAATTATTTCACTATTCAAATAATGATATTTTTCCTGATATCCGTGTTGTCGAAATTTTGTATTAAAAGAAAAAAAACTTAATTGGAGACTTGCTTGCGTGACTCGAGAGAGAGCCAGCTTACTGTGCTCTGCTTGTTTCAGCAGAAGGCTGGGGGAAGGGCGAGAGAGGAGCAGTGGCCGGTGTGTGACAGTCTGTGTGGCACGGAGGAAGAGAGATAGTGAAAGCAGCCAAACTGACTTGCGCTAGGAGTTAGACAAACTTGTTGCTGCAATAGGTTATCCCATCTGTTAGTACCTGTCTTGACTGCATCAAATCATTGTAAAGAAACTAGCTAGCTACAGTAGCCAGTTAGTTAGCCGGCTAGCTAGCCTGTTAAACTCTGAGTGGTCGTTTTGGGCCCTGTACAGAGCCCGGTGAGAAAATGTTCAACAGATAATAGAAAGTGACATATCATTTGAAAGTTACAGGTTTTGTCTTTTTGGAAATCAAACTCAAATCTTACTGCCAGACAGGTGATATATTTACATCAATGGATAGGTAGAGACTTCAGCTTCCTCCTCATATATGTAAATCATTCCTTTACGACATCGCACAAGCCCTGCGCCTCCATTAGGTAAAAGGTCAGACATTTTTTAAACTTATTTTTTTTAATCCTTTTGGAACAGACATTGTTGACATATTTTATCTCAAACCTACACCTTCAAATTTCTTATTCCACGGGGACAATTGGGGGACCCCCCCCCCCCCCCATTCTTAATTAAACTAAATTTCAGTTTTTTTTGGTCTGCTCTATCTCGGGCTCTGTAGGAGTCACATTTGTTTCTGATACATTTATCTGAATCCCACAATTCGTACCTCTCTAAGACCGAAGTGTACTTTATGAGGATAATATACAATATTATGCGTCGTCTATGAAATGCCACCAGTGGGAGTCAGAGTTTAACAGGCTAGGTAAAGTAGCAAGGCTAATTGAGGCTATGTTGGTTGATCATTTTTGCCTTCTCCTTCTCATTTAGCCAACTTAATTCCCTAATTTTAATTCCATTTTGCATTGATTAGAAATCTCCCACTTCACTTGCTACACATGGCCTCTGACTGTAGTGCCGCTGTGATTGGAGAGTAACAAAACGCTACACGTGTGAAATGTGTGTAGGCTACCGGTGGGTCTTTGTTATGGGGCGCACTCATACAAACTGTCATAAAACTGTTGTTTTCTAAAAAAAATTGAATGTAATGGTCTATCGTTGTAGGCTATGTAGCAATTTTTAAACAAAGCCTTTTCATTGTTAAAAATAGGCCCATATTTTTTTTACAGCTAAAAAATGAATACTCTCCCAAGTAATCGAATACGAACGTCCCCTTTAATTTTCAAATAACCATGCCCATCTCTCGTTGGGATCGTGCAAATGGCCTAGATGTCACTCATAGATACATTGACGGGATGTACTTGGAGGGTTTTGGCCAATGGACAGTGGTTTTCTTATAGGGCGGAGGAATACACTAAAAACCTATGTAGCCAACATTGAGACTAGTGCTTATTGACAGCCATTTAGACATAGCCTAAGTGTCAACCTTTCAGTTAGGCTGGTTAGTTACTGGAACAAGCACACCACTGAATGATACTGTGAATGATGTTGATCTTGTTTGACTTGCAGACACCAGTGGGAGGAAAAGAAAAAAGGCAGAAGGAAAAGTCTGGAGCTGGCCCATCCAATGTTCTCACCGTGCCCGAAATCAAGAGCAAGCTAGTGTCGGCAGCCAAAGAGGTAACACAGTTGTTTTCATGCTTCCATCATCGAGCTTTGAGAAAATGCTGCTCCATATCTTAAAGGCCCAATGCAACAGATTATCGCGATATCAAATCATTTATGGGTAACAATTAAGTACCTTAGTGTAATTGTTTTTCAGTTCAAATGCAACAAAAACAAAAAAAATCAACAACAAAAAACTATTCTCGAGCAACCATTTTGCTAGGACTGTCTGGGAGTGGTCTGAGTGAGCACTTATAAGAGGGGCCTAATGGGAGGGATATGTAACCTGAAAACCTATTGGCAGACATGTTTAGAACGCTCTTTGTTATTGGTCTATTAATTTATACCGCTTGGTGATGTCACCAGGCAAGCCAAAACCCCACCAATGTAAACTATGCCGATTAGAAAGTCCTGTGTAAATTGTATTTCCAACCAGCAACTATCAGGAAATAACTCTGATCACATATTTTCATCGTTTTACAGTGTTCATTTCATCAGCTGTTGTACTATATTATACAAAACACAGGAAAAACAGAGTTTTGACTGCACTGGGCCTATTAGCAAAAGTCCACGGGTTATCTTTAATAGTGGTTATTCCTCCCTCTGCATGGTTGCATACATAACATGCCATAAACGCCGTAGTTGTCTTGGTAACAAAAGTATTCTCTAAAGACAATTCAGCAGTACCAATTTAGGGAAAACGGATGTCCTGTTTTTCCCCTCTGAGGCTGCTCTCGGCCACTCTCCTCAAGAGTGTGTGCGAATAACCAGGTCTGTTGTGGGGTACTGACCACTGGCGCTCACACGGCCATGACGTCATACAGAGGGATTAGCTTATTGTCTTCTTCTCTTACAGCCACTTCAGACTGGATGGACCACACGTGTCAACTTTACACCGCCACCTCATATTTGCCTCGTGTGAATGATACAGAATTGTAGGCTATACATGTTATGTAATATTGGTAATAATGTTGTTTTCCCTACAGTTTGATTTAATGTCTCACCCAGATTAAACATATTTACTGTCTCTTTTCCATAAGGGAAAACCTTTTCCAAAGACCGAGCAGAAGTTTGAAAACTATGCCAAAAGTGCTTTCAGGATGTCAGACAGAAAAGTAAGTATTTTTCTTGTCTTGGTAGTGAAAGCGTTTTTTGTAGCAGCTGCATTGCAGTAGTTTAGATAACTATTGCCATTAATTGCTGAACATATTTTTAAAATATATAACACCTGGCTTAAAAACAAAATGTTTTGCCCACCGTGTCCCAGTTATTTCAGATAGTTTTGTTGCAGTGAAATATGTTCATGTTGGGTCTGCGGTCTCTTAAGGGATAGAATGGGAGTAGACCTGCTGAGGCAAAGTCTTCCCCATTGATTTACTGCCGTAGTTCTCTACCAAGTGTCTTTTGTAGCCCTAATGAACGGACCGGAGGTATGCGAATGGTACCAGTCTCTCACATGTTCAAGGTCTTTGACTAAGTGAAGGAATATTTCTTTAGATGGATTTAGGGCTACTGGACTCTAGTACTACCTGTTCTTAGAAATGCTGACGTAACGCAGGGACTCTATGTACATTTAGGATTGTTTTTACTCACGTCATTGCAGCACCTAGTTGTAGTTTACTTGGAGTATTTAAGTTAAAGAGTCCTTTTATCTTCACCACATGGTGCCAAGATGGTATTCACTAATCACCATTATATCCCAGTGTAGTTTCTGGGAACAATTGGAATTGGAATGTTTATGTCAAAAAAAAAATTAAATGAGAATGCGTGTGTGCGTTTATTGTGTGTGTGTATGTGCAAGAGTGTGAATGTGTGTGCATTCAAGTGTGTGTGTGTGTGTGTGTGTGCGCTAGGAAGGGTCACAAACCAGGTTCTCTTTTTATTAATGAGGAAGCCTTTGAGATCCCACAGCCTGACATGTTAAGGCCTCCATTAAGATTGTGCTGTCAGCAGCAGCAGTTGTTTGTGCAGGTGAAAACTCTATAGACTGCAAGGTGCGGTCAGGGGGAGGCTTGATCCCAGTGTGTAGAACACATCTGTGGAAGCGATTTGGTTCCAAAGCCAAAGACTTTGAGATGTGTCAGACTCCTAGTCATTCTTTCTGGTATGTACTATTGCCCCCACCCAACCCCTTGTACCCCTAAATGCCGTCTCAGTTCATTGTTCCCCAGACAAGGCAAGGCTCCCACTAAAGGCATTCTGTAGTAAAAGTGAGTCATGGACTCATAACGCTCTGCTATGCAGCACGTCATTTGGATGCATTGTAATTAGTCTCTCTCTCTCTCTCTCTCTCTCTCTCTCTCTCGCTCTCTCGCTCTCTCTCTCTCTCTCTGTCATACAGGTGGTTAGAGACCTCTGGAACTTTGTACAAACATTGAAAACAGAGAAGAAATAAGTAATTGTATTTCTTACAGTTACATTAGATACGTTTTGCTTTCTCTATGCTTTTATTTCCCCAAGAACATTGAAGGTGCGATGTTTAAACCCATTACTAAGAGCATCAGTGAATACGTGTAACAATGTCACCCCTGCTAAAGAACTGGTTGTTAGCCTACTGTTGGTGCCCATCAGGATACCATAGGCCTTTGAACTATGGTGATGTTTTGCCAACTGTTTTATATGTTAAATATGACCCAGCCTATTAAAGGAATAGTTCATACATAATTTTCAAATTGCATAGGCTGTTGTCCGTCGACCCAGTTTTAGGTGCATATGTGGGTTATTTAGTTAATTTCACCAGCATCTGGTTAGCTCAGTTAGCTAACCAGAGCTGGTTAGCATTCTTAGCATGTCCATTAGTATCATTTGTGGCAATGCTAGGATAAACATTACAAAGCAACCATATCACCCCAGAAGATGATTGGTAGTAATTAAGTGCATGATTTCATTACCGTTGCTTTGTGAAGTAACTGGGTTGATAGACGGAAGCCTAGGTAAGTTCGGAAATTATGTTTTTATCATGTATTTTTAGTTAACTGTTCCTTGAAGGATTGTGTTTGTATAAATCCTGAAGACGTTGTTTGTAAATAGTCCGTACAATTTAATGTGCTATGATGGCAGCTTCAGAATAATGTAGATCTGTGTAATTATGGTTTTTCAATCTCCTCTGGTTCTGGCTTCTGTATTTTAGTATTTTGTGTTCATTTGAACATTTCTCTCTAGTTTAGCATTCTTTTTTTGTTTTTTTTATCCTGTAAACACGTTATGTTTTGGTCTTGTTATGTTCTAGCGAGGTTAGTTGTTAATACTGTACTGGAAAATATACTGCTAGTCAAGAACCCTCTTAAATTTGATGTCTTGGTAAGTGTATTGACTGTGGAATGATAAGATACTGTTGTTAACCCAATTATGAGTAAAAAGTCAAGAGAATAGAAATGGTTTATTAAAGACGTTTCATCACTCACTGAGAAAAACGATCAATGAACCACATGCTCCTTTAACTGCAATTGGATCTTACATGTTTATTATATTTGGGCTGATTTTCAGTTGCATGGTGTGAAAGTCGACAGGAGAAAGAAAGGCATTGGACAATTTCATGAGAGTACTTGTAATTTGATTTGCTATTTGAAGGATTCTTGATACGTACGATGCATGTCAGTTCATAGTGGTTGTTTAGTTATGGCTTGTTAAGATCAACGTATCTGTCCATTTTTATCTGTCTGTTTTTTATACCTTTTACCAGAATAAACCAAATCTAACCCTGTGGCATTTGTAATACAGCTTCACTTTTAGTAGAGTAATCAGACAGCTGTCTTCACCTGGCTTTCACACTTAGGCTCCTTTCACTAAATTCATACTGTAGTCTAAACTCAGTTTTTCACAATTCCTGACATTTAATTTGAGTAAATATTCCATATTTTAGGTCAGTTAGGATCACCACAGAATAATAGTAAAGAGAATGATTTATTTCAGCTTTTATTTTTTTCAGCCCTCTTCCCAGTGGGTCAGAAGTTTACATACACTCAATTAGTATTTGGTAGCATTGCCTTTAAATTGTTTAATTTGTGTAAAACGTTTCGGGTAGCCTTCCAATACCTTGACTTTCTTGTCTTAAGCCATTTTGCCACAACTTTGGAAGTATGCTTGGGGTCATTGTCCATTTTGAGAACCATTTGTGACCAAGCTTTAACTTCCTGACTGATGTCTTGAGATGTTGCTTCAATATATCCACATCATTTTCCTACCTCATGATGCCATCTATTTTGTGTGCACCAGTCCCCCCTGCAGCAAAGAACCCTCACAACATGATGCTGCCACCCCCGTGCTTCACGGTTGGGATGGTGTTCTTCGGCCTGCAAGCCTCCCCCTTTTTCCTCCAAACATAACGATGGTCATTATGGCCAAACAGTTATATTTTTGTTTCATCAGACCAGAGGACATTTCTCCAAAAAGTACAATCTTTGTCCCCATGTGCAGTTGCAAACCGTAGTCTGGCTTTTTTTATGTTGGTTTTGGAGCATTGGCTTCTTCCTTGCTTAGTGGCCTTTCAGGTTATGTCGATATAGGACTCGTTTTCCTGTGGATATAGATACGTTTGTACCTGTTTCCTCCAGCATCTTCACAAGGTCCTTTGCTGTTGTTTGGGATTGATTTGCACTTTTCGCATCAAAGTACGTTAATCTCTAGGAGACAGAACGCGTCTCCTTCCTGAGCAGTATGACAGCTGCGTGGTCCCAAGGTGTTTACACTTGTGTACTATTGTTTGTACCGATGAACGTGGTACCTTCACGCATTTGGAATTTTCTCCCAAGGATGAACCAGACTTGTGGAGGTCTACAATTGTTTTGTGAGGTCTTGGCTGATTTCTTTTGATTTTCCCATGATGTCAAGCAAAGAGGCACTGAGTTTGAAGGTAGGCCTTGAAATACATCCACAGGTACACCTCCAATTGACTCAAATGATGTCAATTAGCCAATCAGAAGCTTCTAAATCCATGACATTATTTTCTGGAATTTTCCAAGCTGTTTAAAGGCACAGTCAACTTAGTGTATGTAAACTCCTGACCCACTGGAATTGTGATACAGTGAATTATAAGTGAAATAGTCTGTCTGTAAACAATTGTTGGAAAAATGACTTGTGTCATGCACAAAGTAGATGTTCTAACCGACTTGCCAAAACTGTAGTTTGGTAACAAGAAATGTGTTGCCAAAACTAGTTTGGTAACAAGAAATTTGTGGAGTGGTTGAAAAACAAGTTTTAATGACTCCAACCTAAGTGTATGTAAAATTCCGACTTCAACTGTGCATTAAAAATAATATATATTTTACCTTTATTTAACTAGGCAAGTCAGTTAAGAACAAATTATTACTTTAAATGACGGCCTAGAAACAGTGGGTTAACTGCCTTGTTCAGGGGCAGAACGACAGATTTTTAACTTGTCAGTTCGGGGTGTCACATGACAAAGAATATAGCATTGGTTATACAGTACCAGTCAAAAGTTTGGACACACCTACTCATTTAAAAAAACATTTTATTTATCCAGGTAGGCTAGTTGAGAACAAGTTCTCATTTAAAACTGCGACCTGGCCAAGATAAAGCAAAGCATTGCGACACAAAAAACAACACAGTTACACATGGAATAAACAAACATACAGTAAATAACACAATAGGAAAAAGGTATGTATACAGTGTGTGCAAATGAGGTAAGATAAGGGAGGTAAGGCAATAAATAGGCCATAGTGGCAAAATAATTACAAATTAGCAATTAAACACTGGAGTGATAGATGTACAGAAGATGAATGTGAAAGTAGAGATACTGGGGTGCAAAGGAGCAAAAAAATAAAAAAAGATATCTAACTGTATGGGGGTGAGGTAGTTGGATGGACTATTTACAGATGGGCTATGTGCAGGTGCAGTGATCTGCTCTGATAGCTGGTGCTTAAAGTTAGTGAGGGAGATATGTCTCCAGCTTCAGTGATTTTTGCAATTCGTTCCAGTCTTTGGCAGCAGAGAACTGGAAGGAAAGGCGGCCAAATGAAGACTTGGCTTTGGGGGTGACCAGTGAAATATACCTGTTGGAGCGCATGCTACGGGTGGGTGCTGCTATGTTGACCAGTGAGCTGAGACGGCGGGGCTTCACCAAGCAAAGACTTATAGATGACCTGGAGCCAGTGGGTTTGGCGACGAATATGATGCAAGGGCCAGCCAACGAGAGCATACAGGTCGCAGTGGTGGGTTGTATATGGGGCTTTGGTGACAAAAACGGATGGCACTGTGATAGGCTGCATCCAATTTGCTGAGTAGAGTGCTGGAGGCTATTTTGTAAATGACATCGCCAAAGTCAATGATCGGTAGGATAGTCAGTTTTACGAGGGTATGTTTGGCAGCATGAGTGAAGGATGCTTTGTTGCGAAATAGGAAGCCGATTCTAGATTTAATTTTGGATTGGAGATGCTTAATGTGAGTCTGGAAGGAGAGTTTACAATCTAACCAGACACCTAGGTATTTGTAGTTGTCCACATATTCTAAGTCAGAACCGGACGGGCGGGCAGCGATCGGTTGAAGAGCATGCATTTAGTTTTTCTTGCATTTAAGAGCAGATGGAGGCCACGGAAGTAGAGTTGTATGGCATTGAAGCTCTTCTGGAGGTTAGTTAACACAGTGTCCAAAGAAGGGCCAGAAGTATACAGAACGTTGTCATCTGCATAGAGGTGGATCAGAGAATCACCAGCAGCAAGAGCGACATCATTGATGTATGCAGAGAAAAGAGTCGGCCCGAGAATTGAACCCCGTGGCACCCCCATAGAGACTGCCAGCGGTCCGGACAACAGGCCCTCCGATTTGACACACTGAACTTTGTCTGAGAAGTAGTTGGTGAACCAGGCAAGGCAGTCATTTGAGAAACCAAGGCTGTTGAGTCTGCCGATAAGAATGTGGTGATTGACAGAGTCGAAAGCCTTGGCCAGGTTGATGAATACAGCTGCACAGTCTTGTCTCTTATCGATTGCGGTTAATATATCGTTTAGGACCTTGAGCGTGGCTGAGGTGTACCCATGACCAGCTCGGAAACCTGATTGCATTGCAAAGACGGTGGGATTCGAAATGGTTGGTGATCTGTTTGTTAACTTGGCTTTCGAAGACCTTAGAAAGGCAGGTTAGAATAGATATAGGTCTGTAGCAGTTTGAGTCTAGAGTGTCTCCCCCTTTGAAGAGGGGGGTGACCGCAGCTGCTTTCCAATCTTTGGGAATCTCAGACAACACGAAAGAGAGGTTGAACAGGCTAGTAATAGGGGTTGCAACAATTTTTGCAGATACTTTTAGAAAGAGGGTCCAGATTGTATAGCCCGGCTGATTTGTAGGGGTCCAGATTTTTCAGCCCTTTCAGAACATCAGCTATCTGGATTTGGGTGAAGGAGAAATGGGGAGGCTTGGGCAAGTTGCTGTGGGGGGGTACAGGGCTGTTGACCGGGGTAGGGGTAGCCATGTGGAAAGCATGGCCAGCCGTAGAAAATGTCTCAATTATCGTGGATTTATCGTTGGTGACAGTGTTTCCTAGCCTCGGTGCAGTGGGCATCTGGGAGGAGGTGCTCTTATTCTCTATGGACTTTACAGTGTCCCAGAACTTTTTAGAGTTTGTGCTACAGGATGCACATTTCTGTTTGAAAAAGCTAGCCTTTGCTCTCCTAACTGCCTGAGTATATTGGTTCCTAATTTCCCTGAAAAGTTGCATATTGCGGGGGCTATTCGATGCTAATGCAGTACGCCACAGGATGTTTTTGTGCTGGTCAAGTGCAGTCAGGTCTGGAGTGAACCAAGGGCTATATCTGTTCCTGGTTCTACATTTTTTGAATGGGGCATGCTTATTTAAGATGGTGAGGTAAGCACTGTTAAAGATTAACCAAGCATCCTCTACTGACGGGATGAGGTCAATATCCTTCCAGGTTACCCAGGCCAGGTGGATTAGAAAGGCCTGCTCGCTGAAGTGTTTTAGGGAGCGTTTGACAGTGATGAGGGGTGGTCGTTTGACTGCAGACCCATTGCGGACGTAGGCAATGAGGCAGTGATCGCTAAGATCCTGGTTGAAGACAGCAGAGGTGTATTTGGAGGGCAGGTTGGTTAGGATCATATCTAGGGTGCCCGTGTTTACGGATTTGTACCTAGTACAACCCCAAATGAGATTGAGGGCATCAAGCTTAGATTGTAGCACGGCCGGGGTGTTAAACATGTCCCAGTTTAGGTCACCTGACAGCACAAGCTCTGAAGATAGATGGGGGGCAATCAATTCACATATGGTGTCCATGGCACAGCTGGGGGCAGAAGGTGGTCTATAGCAAGTGGCAACGGTGAGAGGCTTGTTTCTGGAGAGGTGGATTTTTAAAAGTAGAAGCTCGAATTGTTTGGGCACAGACCTGGATAGTAAGACAGAACTCTGCAGGCTATCTCTGCAGTAGATTGCCACTCTGCCCCCTCTTGTCGGAAAATGTTATAGTTAGGAATGGACATTTCTGGGTTTTTGATGGCCTTCCTAAGCCAGCAATCAGACATGACTAGGACATCTGGGTTGGCAGAGTGTGCTAAAGCAGTGAATATAACAAACTTAGGGAGGAGCCTCCTAATGTTAACATGCATGAAACCAAGGCTTTTACGGTTATAGAAGTCAACAAATGAGAGTACCTGGGGAATCAGAGTGGAGCTAGGCACTGCAGGGCCTGGATTAACCTCTACGTCACCAGAGGAACAGAGGAGGAGTAGGTTAAGGGTACGGCTAAAGGCTATAAGAACTGGTCGTCTAGTACATTCGGAGCAGAGAGTGAAAGGAGCAGGTTTCAGTGAGCGGTATAATAGATTCAAGACATAATGTACAGACAAGGGTATGGTAGGATGTGAATACAGTGGAGGTAAACCTATGCATTGAGTGACGATGAGAGAGGTTTTGTCTCTAGAGGCACCATTTAAGCCAGGTGCGGTCACCGCATGTGTGGGAGGTGGAACGAAAGGGTTAGCTAAGGCATATTGAGCAGGGCTGGAGGCTCTACAGTGAAATAAGACAATAATCAATAAGCAAAACAGCAATAGACAAGGCATATTGACATTAGGGAGAGGCATGCGTAGCCGAGTGATCATAGGGTCCAGTGAGTAGTTAGGCGGGCTGGAGACACAGCGATTCAGACAGCTAGTGGACCGAGGCTAGCAGGCTATCAGAAGGACCTTAGAGGGAAGTCTGTTGTAGCCCCCTCGTGCGGTTAGGTCAGTCATGTGGCGGCAGGGTAGCCTAGTGGTTAGAGCGCTAGTAACCGGAAGGTTGCAAGTTCAAATCCCAGAGCTGCCAAGGTACAAATCTGTCGTTCTGCCCCTGAACAGGCAGTTAACCCACTGTTCCTAGGGCGGCATTGAAAATAAGAATTTGTTCTTAACTGACTTGCCTAGTTAAATAAAGGTAAAATAAAAAAATGAAAAATGATGGATCAGCAGGGCTCTGTGTAGTAAAAGGGTTCAGGCTAGAGGTCGACCTATTATGATTTTTCAACGCCGATACCGATTATTGGAGGACCAAAAAAGCTGATACCGATTAATCGGCCGATTTTTTTATTTGTAATAATGACAATTACAACAATACTGTGTTGAACACTTATTTTAACGTAATATAATACATCAATAAAATAATGGTTTAAATAATGCAAAAACAAAGTGTTGGAGAAGAACGTAAAAGTGCAATATGTACTATGTAAGAAAGCTAACGTTTCAGTTCCTTGCTCAGAACATGAGAACATATGATAGCTGGTGGTTCCTTTTAACATGAGTCTTCAATATTCCCAGGTAAGAAGTTTTTTGGTTGTAGTTATTATAAGAATTATAGGACTATTTCCCTCTATACCATTTGTATTTCATTAACCTTTGACTATTGGATATTCTTATAGGCACTATAGTATTGCCAGTGTAACAGTATAGCTTCCGTCCCTCTCCTCGCTCCTCCCTGGGCATGAACCAGCAACACAACGACAACAGCCACCATCAAAGCAGCGTTACCCATGCAGAGCAAGGGGAACAACTACTAGAAGGCTCAGAGCGAGTGACGTTTGAAACGCTATTAGCGCCCGCTAACTAGCTAGCCATTTCACATCGGTTACACCAGCCTAATCTCGGGAGTTCATGGGCTTGAAGTCATAAACAGTGCAATGCTTGAAGCACAGCAAAGAGCTGCTGGCAAAACGCATGAATGAATGCTTACGAGCCTGCTGGTGCCTACCATCGCTCGGTCAGACTGCTCTATCAAATCATAGACTTAATTATAACATAATAACACACAGAAATACGAGCCTTAGGTCATTAATATGGTCGAATCCGGAAACTATCATCTCGAAAACAAGACGTTTATTCTTTCAGTGAAAGAATTGGTCTAAATATTCCTGTTACATTGCACAACCTTCAATGTTATGTAATAATTACGTAAAAATCTGGCAAATTAGGCGGCCCAAATAAATACTTATTTTCCACCATAATTTGCAAATAAATTAATAAAAAATCCTACAATGTGATTTTCTGGATTTTTTTTTCATTTTGTCTGTCATAGTTGAAGTGTACCTATGATGAAAATTACAGGCCTCTCTCATCTTTTTAAGTGGGAGAATTTGCACAATTGGTTGCTGACTAAATACTTTTTTGCCCCACTGTACCCTGACTCTGC
The DNA here is from genome assembly GCF_057628025.1 of Oncorhynchus mykiss. Taxonomy (NCBI): domain Eukaryota; kingdom Metazoa; phylum Chordata; class Actinopteri; order Salmoniformes; family Salmonidae; genus Oncorhynchus; species Oncorhynchus mykiss. The sequence goes on from NC_143035.1 coordinate 15,576,924, forward strand.
ATGCAATGAACGCAAGAGAAGTGACACAATTTCACCTGGTTAATATTGCCTGCTAACCTGGATTTCTTTTAGCTAAATATGCAGGTTTAAAAATATATACTTCTGTGTATTGATTTTAAGAAAGGCATTGATGTTTATGGTTAGGTACACATTGAAGCAAGGACAGTCCTTTTTCGCGAATATGCACCGCATCGATTATATGTAGCGCAGGACACGCTAGATAAACTAGTAACATCATCAACCATGTGTAGTTAACTAGTGATTATGATTGATTGATTGTTTTTTATAAGATAAGTTTAATGCTAGCTAGCAACTTACCTTGGCTTACTGCATTCGCGTAACAGGTAGGCTCCTCGTGGAGTGCAATGAGAGGCAGGTGGTTAGAGTGTTGGACTAGTTAACTGTAAGGTTGCAAGATTGAATCCCCGAGCTAACAAGGTAAAAATCTGTCGTTCTGCCCCTGAACAAGGCAGTTAATCCACCGCTCCTAGGCCGTCATTGAAAATAAGAATGTTCTTAACTGACTTTCCTAGTTAAATAAAGATTAAGTAAAGGTGTAAAAAGAAAAAAAAAATTGGTCAAATCGGTGTCCAAAAATACAGATTTCCGATTGTTATGAAAACTTTAAATCGGCCCTAATTAATCGGCCATTCTGATTAATCGGTCGACCTTTACTAGGGACATGTCAGTCGTGAACACAAACTTTGAGGAAATGATAGGCCTGTTCCGTGTATTCAACAGCTGAGGTGGGAGCTATGGCTTTTTTTTCGTACTGTTCCTACCATCATCAGCTTCCTGTTGAGAAGCTCCTGTCCCAGCTTGTGCGAAATAAAAAAGTTAGCGCATGTGATGTTTAAGCCATGGAGTCCCTGTGTCATGTCCAGGACAACCCACAATCTTTGGTACTTCTCAGGGGCTCCTCCATCTGGCTTCTCCGTATACACTTTCAAGTTCCACGCATATGATGAAGCAGCATCACAGGCAGCCCAGATCTTGATTCCATATTTTGAGGGTTTAGACGGTATGTACTGCCTGAAAGGGCAGCGCCCCTAAATTACATAAGCTGCTCATCAACAATAATGTTGGGCCCAGGGTTGAAAAAAGGGGAAGGCGGTCCACCCACTTGTCCCACACTGACCTGATTGCAGCTAGCTTGTTTCTCTGCTGCTGAGCTGGTCTGGTGTCTCGGTTATCGAAGCAGATAATCCTGGAAATATTGTGTACATTTTCCAGAGACATTGTTGCACGGAAAAGTTCTCTGCCACTTTCTGCATCCCACAGGGATTCTGTGGATTCCCCATTGGATCTGAAAACACCAGCATGGATAAGAGCCCCAAAGTATGCATGTAAATTAGTTTGGTCCATCTCCTTACATCTCTCTCCAAAAACACGCCTCTCCAAATTAGTGCAGTGCAGAATGATTTTCTGGATAGTGTCTATGATGAACAGTTCAGAAGAACACTTTCTGTCCTGCACATGAGTAACCGCCATCTGCGTCAGCCATGTCACATTGGCAGCCATGCGGCGCGGCTCCATATTGCTGTTCCTGAAGGCTGCTGATGAGCTGGTTGCTGACGGGTTGGTCTTGGGGCTGGCTGCTGAAGGGCTGGTCCTGGGGCTGGCTGAGGGTCAATCTCATCCTCTTCTTCCAACTCATTGTCAGACTCCGAATTGACAGAGAGATGATCCTCATATTCGGAAAATTCTTAATCTTCCAAAGTGGAAGACGCTCCTTCCACACTAGCTTCTTTCTCTGCAAAAATTATTTCTAAGGCCCCCTGAGCAGAGATTATTTTTTGCCATACTGATTGATTGTGGTACGGAGCCACACGAGCAAAGCTATTTATTTGTTGTGTCCCTCCCCCAATTTTAACCTGGATGGGGTAGAAAATAATGCATTTTTTACAATGTATCGAAATAATGTATTGTAATAACATTGTGCAGGTTCCCGCAAGACGTTGTGTAGTTTCACACACTACGAAGGGTAAAGAGTGCGAGAGAAGCGGGAGACAGGCAGACAGGCAGGGAGACAGACAGTCAGACAGGCAGGGAGACAGACAGACAGGCAGACAGGCAGGGAGACAGACAGACAGGCAGACAGGCAGACAGGCAGGGAGACAGACAAGTTATTGGTGCTCTGTTGAAACAGCAGGCCCAGGGAGGAGGAAGACAGAGTGAAGGCAAACCTTTTTGTTTCATTTTACTTGTTTTCACCTACACTCACACTTTTCCAAATGTTTATTACCCCCGGGTCCATTTGTAATATAATATAAATGTGTATGGGGGTGCACGGTGTGCACTCAATGAAAATATGTTATTTTACATGTTCTTCACAGAAAATGAGCCAAGGCCAATGAGTCTCAGGTTGAAAAAAATATGTTTATTTTAGTAAACATTGAAAATGAGTCCCACAGACCTGAACACCACACAGTGGTTAAAGTAATGATGGACTTCCTTTCTCTTTGCTTATTTGAGCTGTTCTCGCCATACTTTGAACTTGGTATTTGACCAAATAGGGCTATCTTCTGTAAAGCACCCCTACCTTGTCACAACACAACTGATTGGCTCAAACACATTAAGAAGGAAAACAAATCCACAAATGAACTGTTAACAAGGCACACCTGTTAATTGAAATGACTACCTCGTGGAGCTGGTTGAGAGAATTCCAAGAGTGTGCAAAGCTTTCATCAAGGCAAAGGGTGGCTACTTTGAAGAATCTGAAATTTAAAATATATTTTGATTTGTTTAACACTTTTTTGGTTACTACGTGATTCCAAGTGTTTTTTTCAATTGTTTTGATGTCTTCACTATTCTACAATGTAGAAAATAGTAAAGATAAAGAAAAACCCTGGAATTAGTAGGTAGGTGTGTCCAAACTTTTGACTGGTACTGTATATAATGCTGGCTGGGATCACATCAACTCTGACAACAGTCCCCAACAGAGGGAAGTCCAGTCATTTCAAATGAAGAAGTCTGGCTCTGCAGGGACAAGGTTGCATAGCCATTGCGTTTGCCATGCAGCCATTTATTGGAAGGTGATTTAAAAATTATTTTGTGGCGTTGTTAACACAGAAATATAACATTTATGGACCACTCTTGTCTAGAATAGAGGACAATCTCAGAAAGTGAGCTCACCTGACCTGAGACACTGTCTTAACAATTATCTATCTACAATTATGAACTGGGTGGTTCAAGCCCTGAATGCTGTTTGACATTCCGGGCTCGAATACCACAGGTATGATAAAACATGTATTTTTACTGCTCTAATTACGTTGGTAACCAATTTATAATAGCAGTAAGGCACCTTGGGTGTTTGTGGTACAGTATATTGCCAACATACCACGGCTTAGGGCTGAATAACATACAGCTGACGGGTTATACACTGTATCAACAGGGTAGAACAGCAGCCTCTGGTAAGACAAGGGGTGACGGTCTATGTATATTTGTAAACAACAGCTGGTGCACGATATCTAAGGAAGTTTCAAGGTTTTTCTCGCCTGAGGTAGAGTATCTCATGATAAGCTGTAGACCACACTATCTACATAGAGAGTTTTCATCTATATTCTTCGTAGCTGTCTATTTACCTCAACAAACCGATGCTTGCACTAAGACCGCACTCAATGAGCTGTATACGGCCATAAGCAAACAGGAAAACGCTCATCCAGAGGCAGCGCTCCTAGTGGCCAGGACTTTAATACAGGGATACTTAAATCAGTTTTACCTATTTTCTACCAGCATGTTAAATGTGCAACCAGAGGGGAAAAAACTCTAGACCATCTTTACTCCACACACAGAGACGCGTACAAAGCTCTCCCTCGCCCTCCATTTGTCAAATCTGACCATAATTATATCCTCCTGATTCCTGCTTACAAGCAACAATTAAAGCAGGAAGCACCAGTGACTCGGCCTATAAAAAAGTGGTCAGATGAATCAGATGCTAAGCTATAGGACTGTTTTGCTAGCACAGACTGGAATATGTCCCGGGATTCTTCCGATGGCATTGAGGAGTACACTACATCAGTCACTGGCTTAATCAATAAGTGCATCGATGATGTCGTCCCCACAGAGACTGTACGTACATACCCCAACCAGAAGCCATAAACTACAGGCAACATCCGCACTGAGCTAAAGGGTAGAGCTGCCGCTTTCAAGGAGCAGGACTCTAACCCGGAAGCTTATAAGAAATCCCGCTATGCCCTCCGACAAACCATCAAACAGGCAAAGCGTCAAGACAGGACTAAGATCGAATTGCACTACAACGGCTCCGACGCGCGTCGGTTGTGGCAGGGCTTGCAAACTATTACAGACTACAAAGGGAAGCACAGCTGAGAGCTTCCCAGTGACACGAGACGAGCTAAATTACTGATGAGCTAAATTACTTCTACGCTCGCTTCGAGGCAAGTGTCATGACTGTCCTGACCAGGTCAGATTACAGGAGACCACATCCCTACAGATTATCGCTCAACCCCAACAGAGGAGGAGAGATCTAGGGGTCTGAAGATGTGGGGGTTTTATGACCCCTCACGCCCCTGGTAAATCTCAGGCCACAGACAAATTCCTTTGTCCTGTTACTATGGAGAACCAGCCTCAGAACATTAAACATGAAATAAAAGGACTTTGGAACATTGGTTTCCGTCAGCCACAATGGTGGTCATGACGATAGATGGAATATGAAAATGTATGTCATTTTTGTTTTGTTATTAAAGGTTAATAGATGACGTTATTACGAAAACATTGTAACGTGAAGAGTTTTCCTAGTATATGTTTGATGTTTATACATTGTACGTTGTGTGGAAAATGTCCAAATCAAAGGGAATGTTTTGGTAAAGATGAAATGTTAAGTTAGTTGTCTAAAATTGGATTTGAGTAAAATGTAGACCTTGCCTCATTAACTTGGTACGCCCAGAGAATTGCCCTAAAGGCGGTTACGCCCACTTCTGACCCAAGGGTATAAAACCTGTGAGTATAGAATTTACAAACAAGACTACGTGACCCAAGCTGCAGCCAAGGTCTAAAAAGTAAACAAACCCAAAACGTAACGCAAGTTTGAAGACAAAGAAATATTTTTCTACCCAAGCTACGGATGAGTAGTTGTGTCTAAGCGGGTGAATTCAAGTCGAACCACCTAGCCTCCATCTCCCATCGAATCGTGGCATCTACACTGTTTCATTCCAACGCTGTGAGCTCTGAGCTACAGAGTTGTCTGTCCTCAGAAGACCCCTTCCAGAGCAAGGGTGAGGGAACAGACTCCTAAGCCAAAAGGACACTGACATCGGGAGGACGATCAGAGAGGTGCGCCGGAGTAGTGCGTCATCGAGCAGCGTGAACGGTCCCCTGAACGGCCTGCGCAGAGAATCCTCTGAAATCTTCCTCACGTAATTACATCATTATATTCTGACCCATAAGAGCGGCAGTTTGGGGCAAGGCTAGGGTTAGAATAGCATAGCTGACAAATTCACCCAAAAGTATATTTCTCTCGTGTACTTTATTTTTCCTCTCTCTCTTTGAAATTCCCATTTTAGGTAACACGCACCATAGTGTGTTGGCCCGTTATACTAAGTTCTAATCAATAGCCTATAATGTGTTTTGTCTATGTGTATCTTTTATCATCATTTTAGCTTTCTCGTAAATAAATATTCAACTAAGATTGGTGTGGTACGAACTCATTGGTGAGACCCGGGTCCGTGCAGATTCACGGACTATACGACGTTCGGAACGAGATTGTAGAGGTAACTGGTTAATTAGCGGCTGTTGTAAAATCGATATTCTGATATTCTTTGAGTTAATTTGGGGAATAGAAACTCAGGTTAATGAGTTAATAATTGCTTGATTCAGTTAATCACGCAATTAGAAACTTGTAATCATTCGATAGGGTTCGCTCTCCGCAGCCGATGTGAGTAAGACCTTTAAACAGGTCAACATTCACAAGGCCGCAGGGCCAGACGGATTACCAGGACGTGTACTCCGAGCATGGGCTGACCAACTGGTAAGTGTCTTCACTGACATTTTCAAACTCTCCCTGTCCGAGTCTGTAATACCAACATGTTTCAAGCCAACCACCATAGTCCCTGTGCCCAAGAACACTAAGGTAACCTGTCTAAATGACTACCGACCCGTAGCACTCATGTCTGTAGCCATGAAGTGCTTTGAAAGGCTGGTTATGGCTCACATCAACACCATTATCCCAGAAACCCTAGACCCACTCCAATTTGCATATCGCCCCAACAGATCCACAGATTATTCAATCTCTACTGCTCTCCACACTGCCCTTTCCCACCTGGACAAAAGGAGCACCTATGTGAGAATGCTATTCATTGACTACAGCTCAGCGTTCAACACCATAGTGCCCTCATCACTAAGCTAAGGACCCTGGGACTAAACACCTCCCTCTGCAACTGGAACCTGGACTTACTGACGGGCCATCCCCAGGTGGTAAGGGTAGGCAACAACACATCCGCCACGCTGATCCTCAACACGGGGGCCCCTTAGGGGTGCATGCTCAGTCCCCTCCTGTACTCTCTGTTCACTCATGACTGCACGGCCAGGCACGACTCCAACACCATCATTAAGTTTGCTGATGACACAACTGTAGTAGACCTGATCACCAACAACGACGAGCCAGCCTAAAGGGAGGAGGTCAGAGACCTGACCGTGTGGTGCAAGAACAACAACCTCTCCCTCAATGTGATCAAGACAAAGGAGATGATTGTGGACTACAGGAAAAGGAGGACCAAGCACGCCCCCATTCTCATCGACTGTAGTGGAGCAGCTTGAGAGCTTCAAGTTCCTTGGCGTCCACATCACCAACAAACTATTATGGTCCAAGCACAGCAAGACAGTCATGAAGTGGGCACGACAAAACCTATTCCTCCTCAGGAGACTAAAAAGGTTCTACAGCTGCACTGTCGACAGCATCCTGACTGGTTGCATCACTGCCTCGTATGGTGACTGCTCGGCCTCCGACTGCAAGGCACTACAGAGGGTAGTGCGTACGGCCCAGTACATCACTGGGGCCAAGCTTTCTACCATCCAGGACTTCTTTACCAGGTGGTGTCAGAGGAAGGCCCTAAAAATTGTTAAAGACTCCAGCCATCCTAGTCATAGACTGTTCTCTCTGCTACCGCACGGCAAGCGGTACCGGAGCGCCAAGTCTAGGTCCAAGAGGCTTCTCAATAGCTTCTACCCCGAAGCCATGAGACTCTTGAACATCTAATCAAATGGCTACCCAGACTATTTACATTGCCCCCCCCCCACCCTATTTTACACTGCTGCCACTTTCTGTTTATTATCTATGCATAGTCACTTTAATAACTCTACCTACATGTACATATTTTAATTCCCTTGACAAACCGATGCCCCCGTAGCCTGTGTATATAGCCTCGCTATTGTTATTTTACTGCTGCTGTTGTTTTATTTATTTCTTACTTTTTTTTTTTTTAAGGTAGTTTTAAAAAAAACTGTATTGTTGGTTAAGGGTTTGTAAATAAGCATTTCACTGTAAAGTCTACACATGTTGTATTCGGTGCATGTGACAAATTTGATTTGATTTATCCAGGCACTCTATTCAGTTGCCTTGTGCATAAGAACAGCCCTTAGCCGTGGTATATTGGCCATATACCACACCCCGCGGGCCTTATTGTTTAAATATGACCCATATTATTTAGAATATGGGTCATAAATCAATTACGATTCCAATTCATCACTTTGGAACGGTCACCACTTGGTGGCAGTAATGTCCATGGCTTACTTCAAAGCATGCTTCACGTCACTATGAATTGATTGTCCTTTACCTGTACAGGAGCTACAACCTTCCATCCGTGAGCTATGAGGATAATTTCCCCAAGTCAGTGTGTCTGTCCTGTAGCTCGTAGGTAGTGAGAGCAACATGATGATGTGTAACTTTATGGTCCGAGGAGAGACTTGGAGGCACGTGGAAATCCCCCTGCTGTGCTTGACTTGAATTCCAGGCCAGGGTTTGACTTCATTGCAGCCTGGAGATACAAAAGAAAACATGAAATTATCCCGCACTCTTATGTTATGGAACGTGACATTACTGGACACATTTGTGACAATCTGTGAGGGGACACCATGGGCATCTGACCAGCACTGACCATCACTGTTCATATCTGATATCTATTCTTTGTGCTTTTCTGCACTACTGGATGGACTGGGTGTGGGACAGTAGGGATGCAGAGGATGTGTCGTTTCTGCAGAACAGTAGAGTACTGAGTGGTCCTCAGCCATCTGTCCTTAGATCACTGTAGCCTAGTGGTTAGAGCATTGGGCCAGTAACCGAAAGTTTGCTAAATCGAATCCCTGAGCTGACAGGGTAAAAGTCTATTGTCCTGCCCCTAAACAAGGCAGTTAACCCACTGTTCCTAGGCTGTCATTGTAAATAAGAATTTGTTCTGAACTGACATGCCTGGTTAAATAAAGGTTAAAAAAAAATACAAAACATGTTCTTCCATCCTGCTCCTGTGGACCTGTAGCCTAGTCCCAGCCTTGTACTAACACACCTGATTCTGATTCAAGCTATCAAGGGCTTTTGTTAATGATTGGATTAGTTGAATTGTGTGTTAGTGCAAATGCTTACGCCTAGTTAAACTGTAATTGAATTGGAATTGAATTGACCTCACCTTTGCAGCCACCTCTGGCAGACTCCAGAGCCACGTACGGCACCCGAGGGCCTTATGTCAGTAGCTCACGTACGGCACCCGAGGGCCTTATGTCAGTAGCTCACGTACGGCACCCGAGGGCCTTATGTCAGTAGCTCACGTACGGCACCCGAGGGCCTTATGTCAGTAGCTCACGTACGGCACCCGGGCCTTATGTCAGTAGCTCACGTACGGCACCCGAGGGCCTTATGTCAGTAGCTCACGTACGGCACCCGAGGGCCTTATGTCAGTAGCTGAGGTCAACTAGAGATTTCTTCTCTTAGAAGTATTGCTATTTCCGTACTACTGTACGCAGGCAGACTGACATAGCTTACATTTAACCTCTTACTGATTCGTATTGGCTGCATATTTCACTCAGGCTGACTTGCTCTCAGAGACATGTTCTCTTCCAGCTCAGAGACATGCTATCAGTAGCCTTCTCCTCTCCCAGCTCAGAGACATGCTATCAGTAGCCTTCTCCTCTCCCAGCTCAGAGACATGCTATTAGTAGCCTTCTCCTCTCCCAGCTCAGAGACATGCTATCAGTAGCCTTCTCCTCTCCCAGCTCAGAGACATGCTATCAGTAGCCTTCTCCTCTCCCAGCTCAGAGACATGCTATCAGTAGCCTTCTCCTCTCCCAGCTCAGAGACATGCTATCAGTAGCCTTCTCCTCTCCCAGCTCAGAGACATGCTATTAGTAGCCTTCTCCTTTCCCAGCCAGCTGGTTGGACATAAAAGTATGATAGGGACCCCTGACTATAATCACGATGCTCTGACAACAGTACTGCAGAACATATTTAGTGCTGCAACAATGTTAGTGGAGTGTTAGGGGTGCATAGAGGATTACAGCTCTCCTGTCATGCATACAGCCACGGTGTTGAACTTTTTGTGACTGACAGATTTGAATGTGTGTACGTTGTTGACCATATATCTGTTTCCTCAAGTTAAGGGCACACCAATGGGCTGAGTGTGGGGTCCCACCCTCCCACCCTCATTTCAGACGTGACCTTTCTTTTGAGAAAACAAGGATCTATATTCCAGTAAGTGACAGGTTGGCACATCACCTAGATACAGCTAAATAAACAAACAAGAAAGAAAATCTATGGAACATTTCAAGCATTCATGGAGAGCTTTCAAAATGGAACTGGAACAATGAGTTAGCCTCAGGGGAAAAGTGATCATGTCGGTATGTTTATATTAGACAGAAAGGAAGCCCTCATTGTCATTGTCAGGGATGTATTTTCACAGTAACCACTTTGACAGTACTGTCTCTTGACAATAATTCCTTGGGTATACTTGTTACCTCCACAGATATGAACGTCTTTATAGACCGAAAGCGGACCAAATGATCTCTCAGTTCATCTTTTAGACTGCTAGATCTTGGCCAACACTACATATCCGGGAGTTCTTTGGGAGTAGGGGTTATCCAGTAGGGGTTATCCAACTTCTAAAAACAGACGTTTGGAAGAGATCGTCTGGTGGTGGTGGTGGTGGTGGGGGGGGGGGGGGTTCATTGTCTCTTCCTATTAGAGTCCCGGTCCAGTAAAATACAGCGTTGGGTACAGCAATAGGCTGTGGTTATTAATACGAGGGGAGGCGCACTTTGCTCGACAAGCGCCAACACGCGGACGCATTACCTCCACGGCTGGCTATGGCAAAGATGTGTGCTGCATTCCTCTGCCCACAAACCCAGGCTTTTCTCTAACCAACAGAGCAGAGGAAGTAGTTGGGAGATGTCTCACTTTAGAGCAAGATAGTGAGTTCATATGTATTTGTTGTGGACTTGTTCAGTAGTGTCTGTGCTGACTTGTGTTTTTCTCCCTCTTTGGAGCTTGGATAGGAGTGCATGTGATGGACACATTTACCTTTAGCATGTATCCTCTGTCGTTTCATCAGCTTTTGCTCCAGACCTGCTGCTCTTTCTAGTGCTGAGCGATTAGAGCTTTTCGAGGTCGGTTTGTTTTCGGTTTCAATTGTTTTTTTCAACATGAAATCTATTATGAAATGATGACATTCAGAGGTTTATAATGGAACTTCCAAAGCCAAAAATACTGAACATTCAATTGCCAAAACATTCAAAATATTCCATAGTCGCTGTCATGTACACATTGGGTAGACATAAATAGGAAATGACTATGAAATAACACAATATTTCAGTTGTCCATATTACTCGTTTTTTGTTGATGACTATTCTTTTTTATTCCTTAAGCCATCATCTCATCTCTGCTTAGGCAGTAGCAGTCAGCCAGCCAGGCCATCTACCGTTATATCTCTGTGCTCCCCATACTGTACTGGCTTTCGTCATCCTATTTAGCTAGGCTAGCCTACCGAAGTACAACATGTTGAAGAGCTATCCGACCAAAACATTTTACTAGTTTCACCGTTAGTGACACACATCAACATGTCCACCTCTGTAGACTTTGACTCTAGAATGAGTGACCCTTCTATTGGTCATGTTGTGAATTCATGCAAATTGTTAGAGTTAAAAAAAAAAAAAAAGCTATTAGCGAACCCATAATGAGTAATATCATGTCGTGAGTGTTTAGAAGTACCCTACAACAGCTCTTTTGAGGATATTATTTTGTTGTAACTGGAATCTGCATGTGGTTACATAGAGTCACTGTTTTCAAATGCTAATAACTCCAACTGGAGTGAACACAGGCAAAGGTGATATATGCTATGTAGAAAAGACTTCCAATTCAGAGCCCTCATTTTCCTCATAAAAGTCCCCTGTTGCTTCCCCCCATTTCAGTCCGACCCCAGCACAAGGCTTGGGCTGTAGATTATTTAAGCAGACATTTGGCTAACATGTCTCACTCACAGCAGTGGAGTTGAATAAAGCAATTTGTCAATCCCCAAACACTTCCAAAAATATGATTATATCTGTAATGATTGCAGCCCTCGAGGTGTGAGGCAGTTTAGCACTTCAGATGTTGTCTCACTTAAACTGTAATGGAGGAACCTGTAGTCTTTAAAGAATGATGGGAGATTTTTTCAGCTAAAGCGTATCTGCTCTGGAAGCTCTTATTAAGATGAATTGAACCCATTTACAGCTAAACGGTGTGTGACAAGTGCTATATTTTGCTGCCTCACTTTGTGCCAATGTGATTGCTTCTGCACATTGTCTAAGGTACATGTGTCTGTCAACGCACAACCGCTGTAGTTTACATCACAAGGCAAAATATGAAAATACAGCCTATATCACACTAACAGAATCATCTGAACATGTTGAGTTGATCATTTATGTAGAGTACCATGTTTTGAATATTCTTCTTCTGAGATCTATTTTGGGAAACACTTTTATTTAAATGGCTACATATTCATAGTATTATGTATTGTTTCGCAATGTACTGTGTATGTTCAAATACATATTGTTTATTGTTATAGACACGCAGTTTACTCCTCTTGTCCATAATCGCAAGTGTCAACATCACCTCATTAGAACGGTTTGAAGTACAGCAGTTGCTTTTGCTCACAAAATCTAATCAAATCAAATGTGTCACATGCTTCGTAAACAACGGCTATAGACTAACAGTGAAATGCTTACTTACAATGCAGATTGAAAGGAAATTGAGAAAATATAGAAAAGTAATAATGCATTCACAATGAGTAACGATAACACGTCTATACACACGGGGTGCCTGTACTGAGTCGATGTGCAGGGGCACGCGGTAATTGAGGTAGATGTACATATAACTAGGAGTAAAGTGACTAGGCAACAGGAGAGATAATAAACAGTAGCAGCAGCATACTGTGCATTCTGAACGTTTTGTAACCACCAAATCTCTTCCTAGAGCTGGCTAAACTGAGCAATCGAGGGAGAAAGGCCTTGGTCAGGGAGGTGACTAAGAACCTGATGGTCCCTCTGACAGAGCTCCAGAGTTGCTCTGTGGAGATGGGAGAACCTTCCAGAAGGGCAACCATCTATGCAGCACTCCACCAATCAGTCATTTATGGTAGAGTGGCCATATGGAAGCTACTCCTCAGTAAAAGGCACGTGACAGCCTGCTTGGAGTTTGCCAAAAGGCACCTAAACGACTCTCAGAGAAACACCCTGAGAAACAAGATTTTCTGGTCTGATGAAACCAAAATTGAACTCTTTGGCCTGAATGCCAAGCGTCACATCTGGAGGAAACCTGGCACCATCCCTACGGTGAAGCATGGGGGTGGCAGGATCATGCTTTGGGGATGTTTTAAGAGGGAAACTAGTCAGGATCGAGGGAAATATGATAGAAGCAAAATACAGAGAGATCCTTGATGAAAACTTGCTCCAGAGTACTCAGGACCTCGGACAGGGGCGAAGGTTCACCTTCCAACAGGACAACGACCCTAAGCACACTGCCAAGACAACGCAGGAGTGGCTTCGGGACAAGTCTTTGAATGTCTATGAGTGGCCCAGCGAGAGACTAGACCCAATCGAACATCCCTGGAGAGACCTGAAAATAGCTGTGCAGCGACACTCCCCACCCAACCTGACAGAGCTTGAGAGGATCTGCAGAGAAGAATGGGAGAAACTCCCCAAATACAGGTGTGCCAAGATTGTAGTTTCATACCCAAGAAGACTCGAGGCTGTAATTGCTGCCAAAGGTGTATCAACAAAGCACTGAGTAAAGGGTCTGAATACTTATGTAAATGTGATATTTACATTTTGGAGGGGATTGTTTGTAGATTGATGGGGAAAAAACAATTTAATCAATTTTAGAATAAGGCTGTAACATAACAAACTGTGGATAAACTCAAGGGGTCTGAATACTTTCCAAATGCACTGCATGTTTATTTGATTTGATTTATTTCACCTTTATTGAACCAGTTAGGCCAGTTGAGAACAAGTTCTCATTTACAACTGCGACCTGGCCAAGATAAAGCAAAGCAGTGTGACACAAACAACACAGAGTTACACATGGAATAAACAAACGATTAGTCAATAACACAATAGAAAAGTCAATGGATAGTGTGTGCAAAGGAAGTAAGATTAGGGAGATAAGGCAATAAATAGGCCATAGTGGCGAAATAATTACAATTTAGCAATTAAACACTTGAGTGATAGATGTGCAGAAGATGAATGTGCAAGTAGAGATACTGGGGTGCAAAGGAGCAAAAATAAATAAATAACAATATGGGGATGAGGTAGTTGGGTGGGCTATTTACAGATGGGCTATGTTCAGGTGCAGTGATCTGTAAGCTGCTCTGACAGCTGATGCTTAAAGTTAGTGAGGGAGATATGAGTCTCCAGCTTCAGTGATTTTTGCAATTTGTTCCAGTCATTGGCAGCAGAGAATTGTAACAGGAAAGGCTTTGGGGGTGACCAGTGAAATATACCTGCTTGAGCGTGTGCCACAGGTGGGTGCTGCTATGGTGACCAGTGAGCTGAGATAAGGCGGGGCTTTACCTAGCAAAGACTTATAGATGACCTCGAGTCAGTGTGTTTGGCGATGAATATGAAGCAATTGCCGTGCGGTAGCAGAAAGAACAGTCTATGACTTGGGTGGCTGGAGTCTTTTTCAGTGCCTTCCTCTGACACCGCCTGGTTTAGAGGTCCTGGATGACAGGAAGCTTGGCCCCAGTGATGTACTCGGCTGTCCTCACTACCCTCTGTAGCGCTTTGTGGTCGAATGCCAAGCAGTTGCCATACCAAGTGGTGATGCAGCCAGTCAAGATGCTCTCAGTGGTACAGCTGTATAACTTTTTGAGGATCTGAGGGCCCATGCCAAATCTTTTCAGCCTCCTAAGGGGGAATAGGCGTTGTCGTGCCCTCGACCAGCTCCACTACAGCCGGGTTTCCCAAAGTTGGTCTTGCCCCCCCGGGTGGTTTTGTTTAATACCCTAGCACTACACAGCTGATCCAAATAACCAACTCATCATCAAGCTTGGATTATTCTAATCAGCTGTGTAGTGCTAGGTCAAAAATTAAATATTCACCCAGGGGCCTCCAGGACCGACTTTGGGAAACCCTACACTACAGCCCCCTCGATGTGAATTGGGGAGTGCCCGGCACGCACCTGGCTTCAAATGCAGTTTTTGGACAGAACATGAACTGATTGTAGCATACGTGTAGCACTTTCTTTGACCAAAGGAAAGACTGTCCTCTTTATGTGTTCTGAACACTCATTAAACAATGGTTCCCCAGACAACTCATCTAGCAGAGAGAACAATTGCTGTTTGGCCCCACTTAATATAACATCTGCACCTTCACATTTTGCTAAGGTAGGAGACAATACAGATCGTCTTGCAAAGAACATTTGCCATTTTATTTATTTTTCAAAGGATTGACTTATAACTGACAGCACCTAACACCCAGGTGTTCAACCTGGACTCAGGGGTAGATGTAACATAGTTAACATAAATCATTGACACGCCAATTAGTATGATATGTTATGTTTCGTATGTTATGTATTACTTTATGGATGTCCATCATCCATTTCATATGATATGTTACAATATGTTACGAAATTTGCTAAATGTATGATATGTTACAATTTCCAATTTGTTGTGGCTAATGTTAGGGTTAAGATTAGGATTAGGACTTTGGTTTAAGGGTTAGGGTTAGCTAACATGCTAAGTAGTTCAAAAGTAGTACAAGTTGCAAAGTAGCTAATTAGCGAAAATGCTAAAGTTGTCCATGATGAGATTTGAACACGTAATCTTTGGGTTGCTAGACATGTTGTATGCCTACCCATTGCCTTAAGTAACCTTCTGTCTTATGAAACCATACCAAATGTAACATATCATGCTAATTTGTGTGTCCCGGATTTACATTTACTAAGTTACGAATAGTCTATGAGACCAGACTAAGGTGTTATTTTACTGCCTATTTAAGCAAAGTTAATTTATCTATTGTTGCAACACTGCTGTGCATACATCTTGACATGCATGCATCACTTTGCCCTTTGCACTTTTATAACTAGTGTTTAGTGAGCTATCATAAAGGAAATCCATTGATGCAGATTTCACAGCTAAAATGTAGGTTATAACAGTGTTTTCCCTCAAAACGAAGAAACTCAAGCAACAGCAACAGAAACTCCAGAGGTGTCGACCAGTCCAGTATTTTACAGTGGGTGGAGGTATCAGTCTGGACGCCTTTTTTTCATCTTCAATTCTACATCTGGAACGGAACATTTTTTTCCTTCTGCAAATAACCTCTGCAGCTAAAAACCCAGACATGTAGTTAGAGCTGATTGGTCATGGATGGATTTTTCCCCTCTCTCCTTCTCTCTCTTTTCCTCTCTACAAAGCCCAGAGGCTAGTATTTCACTGATTACAGAGTCCCCCCATTTGAATGGCCGTTTGTGTATTGTCAGAACAAAGGGGTGAGGAGGCTCTAAAGAGGTGCTAGACAGGGGAATGGATTGGGCTCAACCATTAGGCTGAGTGGAGTTGCAGGTTGAGGCTAGCTGCAGGGGCACCCTCCTGCGCTGAGGGGGGGTGGGGGGGACTCCTACCTACCGTGGCTGCTGCTATCCCTAAGTAAAGCTACATGGCTAACGGGCGGTCCATCAGAAGGGGCATCTTATTGAACCCTAGTCACACAGATGACCTCGAGGAGTGAAGCGAGACTACTTTCTCAGGACCCACCATTACCTGAGGAAGTATACTCGCCCACCCCACAGTTTAATATCAATTAGTTGGGTTGATCCATTTTGTTGACAGGTTTTGACCTTTAAACACTCACAAAATACTTTTCACCCACTGACTTGAAGGTAAGGACTTCAAATCAAAGTGTTTACCGCCTTAGGTGGGTTGACTAGGTCATGAGGTTGGAGGGCTGTGGTGTGGCATCGACACAGGGGTACAATCTCATGGAAGATTATTTTTGGATGTGTTTTTAATTTGTTGTTTAAGTTCTTAAATTGTTACGCATTTATAGAAACTTCTTACACTGTATGCACAGCTGTATAACAATTTTTTTTAACATGCTTTCCAGTCTTCAAAACTGAAAGCTGGGAGTATGGTTTGAGTTAATGCACTCTGGCCCGGTTCTCCAAGATTTGCAGCATTGTTATCAGGGGCGCAACTTTGTTTTAAGAAGTGAGGGGGACATAATTGTATTATTTGTTTTTTAATCTAGTCGGATAAACACTCCAAACAGCCTACCCGACGCTCGGAGGCGTCCGCATGGTCCTTAAGCACACCGTTGCCTCATTTTGTATCACATTCCAATGATAAAACTGTAGGGGTGGGGGACAAAAATGCAATTTCAGACTGTGGGGTGGACATGTCCCCCCCATCCCCAGTGAAAGTTGCACCCCTGAATGTTATGCCACATTACCAACAACCAGCTCCTTAATTTGGTAATTACAGCAACCCAACATACTATTAAGGGGTCATTTCATTTCGATGTAGAAAAACTTCAAGAGCTGACTTCAAGTGCTTCTACACCTGCATTGGTTGCTGTTTGGGGTTTTAGGCTGGGTTTCTGTACAGCACTTTGAGATATCAGCTGATGTAAGAAGGGCTATATAAATACATTTGATTTGATTTAACAACAAATCAATCATATCACTCAGCATTGGTTTGAAAGCATAAATAAGCGCCCAACATTAGCCTCTGCTGTCCAAGTGACTCTTCATATTCCGCCAAAGATACAAAATGGGTCAGAAAACTAGAAGAATGTGGCTCAAGGACCCGTATTATGAAATTATTGTTTTTATTACATCATGACACTTTTTGGCAGTTGTGTTTTTCACCATCCATTAACCTGGAGCCTGAGAGTAATTGTTCAGAATCATTAAGAGGAGTTTAGTAAGGTGTGCAAATACATCATGAAAACTATAACATGTGTTAGTTAACAACTAGTGACGAGTGAGCCCTACTGTGTGTTGGTGGTTTTGGACAATTTAAGAACTCTGTTGAACTGAGAGGGGGAAATATCATCATTAGTGTACTGAAGCTAATGAATATGTTAATATGTTCTGCATGTATCGCGTTGCTCTGAGATGATTTGTCGAGGAGCAACAGTTTAATTATCACCTCACACTCACATTACCTCTTTCTCTCTCTCACACACACACTGTGGCCCCCAACTTCAAGGCACACACACCCACACACACTGTGGCCGCCAACTTCAAGGCAAAGCCTAGATGCCGTAAATGACTCCAAGCAAACAACGTGTGATGGGGGACAAATTACAAAATGCTTCCCTTTTCTTCAAGGCGACGCTTCAAGGCTCTCTCTCCTTCTCTTTCAGCGACACTCTTCTGGGCACTGTCTCCATCACCCTATTGCACAGCGAGGTGTCGCGACCCCGTGGTGACCTGCTCCTGACTAGCCAACGTTACGCCGCGGGACTCCGGGGGCCCAGGGCCAAAGAGCCAAGCCAACAGTGTGAAAGGGGCCGCCAATATACTAATGGGGTGGGGTTGATTCCTGGGAGATGAGAGGAAGAGGCTGTCCCCGCCTCTTCACACGCTCGTTGGGCTGTGACTTGGAGTGAAAAGGGTCTGGACGGCTTATACGAGCCACTAGGCCCTCTTCGGCCGTCCCCTCACCTTGAAAATTCAATAGGATGCAGATGCCCCCCGAAACCCCCCACCCGATATGTTCGTGTCGGAGATGAAAGTGGGAAGCGAGGGGGAGAAAGGAGGTGGGGGGTTCTTGCACTAATGTAGTACATTGGGCTTCACTTACAGACACTGCCAAGTTCTTTTGTCAAGCTTAAAGGCCTGCTAGACCCTTTGAACCGCTGGCTCACCGCCCTCGGATAGCTTTTTCCACCCCACCTTTTTTTCCTACCGTCAATGAGATATTCTCCACATTCCTGATGACCGTCTGGACACAGTCTCAGAAACATCTACTGGTAGTGGTGATGGTGGAAAGCCGCAATGCTTTTTGTAGCAAATTCTCATTCGCGGCTGTGGGTTTTAAACCAAGACCTTAAGCTTACCTGCTTGTTCTTTTCTTCACTCAGTCAGTTCAGTAGCTGTGGGTAACCTAATCCTAACTCTTGAGTTGCTGGCTTGACTGCCCATCTCACCCTCCTCAGAGGGATTGAGACAGCTCCCCATTCATAAAGCTCAACTCTAGTCATTGTCAACCAGCAGGCCCAACCTTCCAACCAATACAATTCTCGATGGTTAGTCACAAATTCTGACCAAACTTCATAGCCCCTTTGTGTAAATGCTAAATGGACTTTCCAATAATAAATCTGACATAAGTCGTAGTTTGTGTGGCTTAATGTGACTGATTAGAGTCAACGGTCAATGTATCCAACCTCCTAGAATAAACGATGGAATGGAAGAGTTACTCCATGTGCCATACATATCTGCTGTAACATGGTTCCACCGTGAAAATGTGCAGGTAAACAGTGTGCAGGAGCTTCTGTTGAAGCTAGCCACAAGTGTCACACAGGTGAGCATATCAAAGACACAGCTCTGTTCACCTTGTGCCATAGCTCTTCCTTAATACTTTCAAGGCATTGTCACAAGCCTGTGCTTTAAAGGTGACGAGTGACTACTCAATGCTGGCTCCTTTGTGGAGTTTCGTAATTATTGTTTATTATGCCTGTGGTTTTAGTCACTTTTCAACCAGCTTCATTTTGGACTGCCAGCCAACGCTTCAAACATAGTCTTTTGTTGATTATAACTTTGGATGTACACCAAATGGATGCCCCAGGTCAATCAAATCATCAGATGTGCACACATTGTGTGTTTATTTAATGGTTCCTATAATAAATTATTATATTTTGTGCAATTAGGGGTTTTTGAATTCCGTCATTGGAGGATATCGTTTATTACTGGAGTTTGAAATCTGATAGTACACATGCATTGTACATAGGTACAGAATTGCATACTATTTGTTGTAATAGCCTATTTTGGAATTATACTGATTCACACAGTCACCCTTGTTCTTACCAGCTATTCAAAGTGCAATCCACTATAGTTTCAATTGATAGCCCTAACTCTATGGGGAAATTTTAAACGCAATGAGGATGGAATGCTGTAGTTCCCGTTGTAATAGGACAATAAATGAGAATCACACAATGGTCCTAAGTGGCGGGAGGGATGTGGGGTCATTCCACTGCGAGTTCAGAGGGCCTCGTAAACACATTCACACCTCTCTTTCATTTAAATGCAGGATAAGTTATAGCACATTATTGAAAAATCGAGTTCCACAACAACCTGCATTTCAATGCTGTCTGGGAGAGCTAAACCCAATCCACAAACGACGTGGCCTCCAATATAACCACAAAACAAGGGAAGCCGAAAAGTGTAATTGTGTTCTGAAAATACGCCTCAAACACTCTTTCTCATCTCTAGACAAAGGTAATACAACAAAACATCGGCAGATATATATTTAATATCAATCAATATAATTAACTAATTAGTGATGGTTACGCCATTAATAATATTGGAAAATAATATCGGGGGAAAAACGGATTTATGAATCATAAAAAATGTGATTAATTTTGTATATTTTTTAAATCCAGTAGGTCTATTCTCCCAAGTAGGGGTGACAGGTAGGCTAGCGATTGAATTGGGCCAGTAATCAAAAGGTCGCTGGTTCGAATCACTGAACCGACTAGGTGAAAAATCTCTCGATGTGCCCATGAGCAAGGCACCTAAATCGCGCTGGATAAGAGCGTCTGCTAAATGACTAAAATGTAAAGTAGCCCAGGCCATTTTTTGTGAACTTGAAATAGGCCTAAACTTGCATTTAAGGAAATATCCCTTATCGAATTGCTCCAAATGAAATGGATATACAGAACTTTCTAAAGGGTTGAAAACAAGTCATCAATTTGTGAGTCCCTCCTTGTAGCCTACCAACTCCCTCCCAAGCACCATCATTTATGACTAGAGGAAAACATTCTCCAAACTGATGGTCTCTCAAAAATTACCCTATCAGGTGCACACCGCTGACAAGTTTCCACCCACCAACAAAAAAAACTCACTGTGCCCAAATCCTTAGCCGCAGACCCTCTACTGACAGGCATTACACCATCGCCCCTGCTACGAAGGTCTTCCGCTGGGTTTGATTCAGATGTAATATTTATACTCTCTGGATATCACTGACGTTTTATCACAACGTGAGGTATACCCCATAACTTTTTTAAATTTACATTTTCCTATTCAATTTTACGCACTTGTCCCCTTTTGCCCTTTTTCCAATGTGGAGTCGGAAGATTAACATGATCCATGCAAAGTGTAGATATCCCCAGGTACGCACGGAATTGAAATACATCTGATCTTTGGAGCAGCACCTTTGGGAGCAAAGAGGGTGCGCGCAATGGATTTTTAAACAAGGGAAAATATACTAAGCAATGGTTGCAAATTGAATATTTCGGCGCCCAGCAAGATACCACTGTCTACACAGCCCGTGAGAGCGGAGCGAGGAGATTTGGAGGGGGACAGGAAACAATAGGCTATATTTTTCCCCTGGATCATTTTTTTTACAAGGAAGCACCTAATGTTGCATTCAGTGACATTGTTGCACTCCAGTTGTTTATCATTACACTGGGATTCAAAGGCACCTCCGGAATTGTTCGCGTAGTGGACGCTGGCGGGTCTATCCTCTACTTCTCTCGGGGCTTTAAAACTGTGGAAACAGGTGTATTTCAGCAAGTCAAGATGTATCTTCTGCCTTCGAGGTTCATATACCTGTAAGGATTCCATCTTTCTATTCCTTTCGTTTCTCAAAACACGTACATTCTTACCAATAGAAGTCGCTAAAAGCTAGTTACTACCCTTGTCATCCATTTAGGCTATAGTGTTTATATTTAATGTTATTGCTTGTGAGTAACCCCCTCCTCCCCTTCTCTCTCCAGGTGTTTACATTTTCTGGTCCTCTATTTCCAGCTCCAGGTAGGTTGATTCGATTGCTCAGTTTTTGGACAGTGTGTGTGTGTGTGTGATTTTGCGGCACCCATTCTGGATTTATTATGAACAAATCGTTATCATATAATTGGATACTTGCAAACTGGAAAATACTGTGGTTAGGCGCGCTGGTTCTTTTTCTGAGCTTTGTCTTATTACTTTTTAATATGACTTTAAATACATAAGATTAACACAATTCCCTAATGAAAGTTGTATTGTTCATTTCATAAAAATACAAGCATGGTAACTCTACCCTTGTTTAAACATGACATGTATGGTAGGGAAATAGGTTTGTCATGTAGAAGAAACGACACTACTGCGTACCTTACTCTAATGAACGAGGAGTCCTCGAGTGCATCAGATAAGCGCACAGCGCACCATTGAGCCAGGCAACTAGCGTTGAGACATGGAAAAAACTGACATGTAGCCTGAAGAAATTTAAAGACATTTAGATCGGGATCATTTGTGATTTTGATCATTTTCAGTGTCGTGGATCTATTCGGTAATAATATAAACTCCACGAATCGCGCGCCTTTTTCGCATGCGATTGATTTGTTAAATTGGTTGTCTGTAGCCTACCTTTCATGCAATACTCAAGTCAAAATGAACATGATGTATTATTATGTAAAGTAACATTCTGCACGGTGTTAGATTCAATTTCTTAACTGTAGCTTAATATTAACAATTCATGTATTTCCGTTTTGGGCATGCTTGTAGGCTATTGGTTATTGTTTGTTCATGATATGTGACATATGAACATGAATGTAAAACATCTAGACATTTGACATTATGTATTTGGGTTAAATTAATGTCAGATATAAAGGGTAGTTAGGAAACCACCATGTTATATTGCTGGATACAGTGAGAGGCAGTGGTTAGCCCACATCCTGCTTCCATGCCTCTGTTGTTGGGGTAGTTTTATAGTCTAGTCAGTATCATATACCGAGGTGATGCCAATCAAACCTCTCCAGGATTACAGAGAACTACTAGAATTGTTTCACCTTCTTCACCCTGTCTCCAATTTAAAGCATATGTGAAAAAAATATATATATATTGCTTCTATTTATACAGGGCTAAGTAATTACATACAATTCACCCAATCCTTTCCCCTCTGATTGACGTGATAAGATGTCATGAAATCTAGCTTCTTAAAAAATACTTTGGATTTCAAAAAAACAGAACACTCATGCCAACCTAATTATTTATGGAGAGGCCAATCCATCCAATGAGGCAGCAATAGACGAAGACAGAGAGTAGAATCCCCCCTTTTACCTCTTGGATTTCACATCTCTGTCAGAGACACAACATCTCTGTCAGAGATGTTCCTTAATAAATGTGTCAAGGGATCATGATTACAAAACCTGGCATTCCCATTTCATAATAAAAGGGGACATTTTACAAAGACACCAATAAAAAACGAGGCACAACTGGGTAATGTGAGGGTTTGTGCTCTGATTGTTCCAAAGGAATTGGGACAAACAATGCTAGTGTTACTGTCTGATTTCGCCCCTGTCCTAGATAGTAAAACAATACTAGTGTTTAAATTCTGATATAGTTCTTGCTTTGTATGACTAATTACTTCTGTAATTAAGATGTAGGCCAGAAGGAAGTCTCATAGAGGCTTTGCTAAAGACAAAACCCTCTAGATAGACCAATACAATTATGTAGCACAACCTTGATGGCAGGTAGACTGTGTTATGCAGATAATAAAGCGTATCTGAGATGCAAGGGGGCTAAGCTTCCCAGTGAAGATGGTGCCAGACTTTTGAAGTTTCAACCATATCCATTTTCGGGCCGTCTTTGAAAAGGGAGACGGCTCGATAAAAAATGTTGTCGATTGCATTAACCTCAGCCCTCTGCAGAGGCTTGCCTTTTTTCCTCGATGTGAAATGCAACTGTCTACAAAACAAACCTTTATGTTTGTTTAGAGATGGAGAGATTTGGCACAAATCCCTCAGCAGTAGTTATCCCCCCCCAAAATGTTTTAGTTCATGCTGGCTTGGTGGTTGGCTTTTGGAGTGGGGGGGGGGGGGGGGGGGTAGTATGATGATGTCCTTCTAGGTTGTGGAGCGTTTTGGATGCTCTATTTAGATGCTCTATTGGTCTATGTTCTTTTGGTGTTGTAGAGGCTCTATTGGATGCTCTATTGATTTTGAATGCTCTTTTAGTGTTGTTTAGATGCTCTATTGGTTTTACATGCTCTTTTAGTGTTGTAGAGGCTCTATTGAATGCTCTATTGGTTTTGAATGCTCTTTGAGTGTTGTAGAGGCTCTATCGGATGCTCTATTATATGAATTTATGAGGTGTATCATAATAACTGTTAATGTTCCTCCCCTCTAAACATTGACTCAATTCAAAGGAAGTTTGATAAAGATATTTAAATAAGATTTTCTTATTGATTAAGATGCATGTTTTCTTGAGGCAAATTACTTTATTTTAGTTGAATATTAAAAAGTGATATACAATTGTTTCATATTTTGATTAATATACTTCGAAAACTAACTGTGTTATGTAGTACCTTTAATGTTTGCTGACACCAATTTTTACTGAGAACAGCCATAACGTGGCTTCGAACAACTGGGATTTGTATTCAGATCAGTGGTTTGTTTTCCCCTTTTGTATTAAAGATTTGTTCTACCCTGAGCATATTTCCCCACTCATTCACTAAATGTCATTCATTTGCTGAGGTTAAAATAACAAGGAGTTGGAGAATGTAATGTGTATATAATTAGCCACCTGAGAGAAGCTACATAAAAGGCCATTACTATGTAATTACCACACGATACAGCTGGGGAACAGGATCTTGGCGTGAATTGAGATTTCAGGGGTTTTGAAAGTGTACATTTTCCTTCCCATCCACATATGGGGTTGGGTGACAGGGCGCTCAGGCTGCATGTATTTGGATGTGTTGTCGAAGTCAGCTATTTAAATAAAAAAAAAGTAGGCCCTTAGGCAACTTGTAAGTGCAGAACAGACCTTTGCATTCATTCTAACGGCGTGAAATATTTGAATAGGGGAGTTTATGTTACGAGATGCTCCTTCCTAGTGTGTTTTATGGTAAGAGCTGCCTCTCGCCATCGCATCCACGTCTCCACTGTGATTTATAGGCCTTACTGGGCCCTAGGGCAGATATATTTTTGATGATAGTGTAACAGGTCTGGATGCTTCAGGTGTATAATTGCTAGTGGCTTGCTTGCTTGTGGAAATGGAATACTGGTTTCTCAATATGGCCCCAGGCAAATAGTAAATAGCCGCCTCAATACAAAGACATGCAATAATAATGAAGCACGTACCATGTTGCACTTTTGTTCTCTTCTGCTTCTTTGAATGTGTTCTCAATGCCGCACAGTTAGATCAGCTTACAACATCCAAGCAGAGCAACATCCAAGCAGAGCTTCATGACAGAGGACCGAGTAAAAGCTGCTCCATGAACACCTGTGTCATGTCTTTCTCCTCCAGGAATCACAACAGAGCTCAGCTGATTTTAGGATCTATATCGAGAACCACACGCGGAACCCGGACGACCTGAGCCGGAAGCAGATCCGCATCTACCAATTGTACAGCCGCACCACGGGCAAGCACGTCCAGATCCTGGGCAAGAAGGTCAACGCCAACGGAGACGATGGGGGCAAGTACGGTACGGGAGAATTCCTGTGCACTTCACTTACAGACACTTGAGCCAGTTCCCCTCATCAATGGTCTTTACTGTGGGAATTATCCCATGTGAACCAGGATTCATTGGACCTATTTTGGACCGCTACTGGTCAGAGTTGGAGTTACATTTCTAACTTGTGAACTTTGACCCTAACTCTGCTACTTACTGATTGCTTGGTTAAGCCATTAAGATGATGAATAGTATGGGAATTTGAGGCTATAAGCATGTCTGCCACAGATAAAGCGTGGCTAGATGTATATATTGTCTTTATTCATTGAATCTCAGCTGTGTTCCTTCCACTGTTCTGTTCAGTGACCATACTGAGGTGGGAATACAGGTGATTGTTGTCATGGGAAGTAATTGTGCGTGATGCCTGGCATAGTCGTTTCCAGGTCTACAGAGGGTCTATCAGTTTCTACATTCACTACAGTTTCTACAGTAACTGTGGGCATGGCACATATTCTATTCAAAGTTGGACGGTGGTCTAGGTGCGTTTGTATGGGAGTGCTTGCCTGTTTGCACTCACATGTATGATTTGCCAACAAACAGTCAGTCCGCGGTAATGTTGCCGGCCCGAGTCGACCTCACTGTTGTGTCGACTGTGTTCAGTCACAGATATGCTGAGGCGAGGTTTCCTCTCGTTGCTTGTTAGAGCTTGAGTGGAAGCAGATTCAATGTTTCCCATGAAGACTTGCCAACCCTGCCCCCTCAGCCCCAGTACCTGGCACCTGTGAACTCCCTGACACTGATTTAACAGGAGGCTTGGGAAGACACTCTTCTCTCATCTCTGCACTAATCCTCACTCAGTCATAACAGTAACCGCACAATGGAGGGTCAGAAAGCACGGCTGAGAAATGGAGCCGCAGCTACAGCAAGGTCAGCTACCCCACATATACACGCGGATAAGAGGGAGTTATAATTCTCCTCAGGCAGGAGTGCTTGCCTTCAACAAATGTGGTATATATAACGTGTCACATGCAATCCCACATAATTGATGTCACCATTTGTCCTGCTAGGATAGCATCTTATATCTATATCTAAATGCATAGGTATTTGTAAAAATGTGTAGAAATCCATGTCAGTGCTGGTAAATGTTTTTTAAAGGCAGTTGTTGCACCTGTAGTTTCCAGTTGCACTCGCACAAGTCCGCCCTCGGCACAGTCGTTTGAGAGCCAGCACTGAAAATGCTGTGGGGCTTCTATAGCTTGGCTACGGTGAGCAACACTACACTAAAACCACTTCAAGCCAGGCTATCACAGTACAGCTAGCTTTTTACTTTTGTAGTATGAAAGGGGTGGAAGAGGGACGGCTAAGTGGGGACTTGTGGCGCTCTCTGTCCCAGCTTCTCCAACTCCTCTCAGGAGCTCCATTGTATTTCTCAAACCAGGCCTTCTGTGATTTCAGAGAAGTCTCACCACTGTCATTGTATCCTCTTTTCTCCCTGGTTGAGAGAGGGGGATGTCTTCTTCCCTCTCTCTCTCTCCACGTCAGTTCTCAGACGAGTTTCCCACTCCCCTTCCCATCCAAGATTGTTTAAAGGGACAATTTTGGAGATGCCCCTCCCCACACCTCCTGGCTCCCCCCTCATGCCTCCGTTCCCTTGAGTGCCACTGAATAGACCAGTGTGTTAAACAGATGGATCATCTTTAACTTTTTGATTGAGTGAGCACAGACTAAAGAGAACCTGAAACCTAATCCTGAGGGAGCGTAACCCCTCCAAAATGTTTGGCAGATCTCTTGCCCGCGAGGAGCGAACAGAAACAAAGCTGACCCCACAGGGGTTAAGGCTGTGACAGAGCAAAAGAAGCCGCTGGTGTGCTTGTTTAGAATGGATCATTTCAAATGTAACCATTTTGTTTTGGCACATATGTTGTTGTGTAAACTTTATCACTGCAGGAAGATGATACTGCATTGGTGTCTACCTCTCTGGGGTTTATAGTAAATTACCAAACAAATGTTTTATCGGTTAAAACAGTTTATGGACTGTAACAACTCAATGCATGTTTGAAAAATAATGATCATGTTTTGTTTCTCTTTCGCCATCTAGCTCTTCTTATTGTTGAGACGGAAACCTTTGGGAGCCATATTCGAATAAAAGGGAAGGAGAGTGGGCATTACATCTGTATGAACAAGAATGGCAAAATAGTTGGAAAGGTAAGCATATCCTTGGTTGTCACTCTCTTGCCAGAGAACGAGGAAAATCTAACCCAATGAAATACAATTGGGTCTTTTCTATTCTCTTGTGTTTTCTAGGTATAATAACAGAGAACACCTAAAGAGACACCCCAGTGTGAACATTACTATACCTAAGCATAGAAACATGGTTTTATGTGTGCTTAAGTTCCCTTTTTAGCAACACGCAGACATTCATGATAATACACATCAATGTATGAAGAATCTACAGATAACTGCCCAAATAATGGAAACACTTGAGTAAATGAGGGATATAAAGAATGTCGAAAGCAGGTGCTTCCACGCAGGTGTGGTTCCTGAGTTAATTAAGCAATTAACATCCCATCATGCTTCGGGGTCATGTATAAAAATGCTGGGCAGGTCATTATTTTGGTTACCATGGCTATGCCCCCAAAGGATGACAATGCCCCAATCCACAGGGGACGAGTGGTCACTGAATGATTTGATGAGCATGATAATAATGTAAACCATGGCCGTGTCAGTCACCAGATCTCAACCCAATTGAACACTAACGGGAGATTCTGGAGCGGCGCCTGAGACAGCATTGTCCACCACCATCAACAACACACCAAATGATGGAATTTATTGTGGAAGAATAGTGTCACATCCCTCCAGTAGAGTTCCAGACACTTGTATAATCTATGCCCAGGTGTACTGAAGCTGTTCTGGCTTGTGGTGGCCCAATGCTCTATTAAGACATTTCATGTTGGTGTTTCCTTTATTTTGGCAGTTACCTGTATGTTCACTTGCGTAACATACAAGCCATAATGGAGAGCGCTCACTCAGTGTACCCCCGAATAAAAACCCTTTGATAAGTAACCCGTGCATTTCTTTTGACACTTCATCGGTCAATTATAGACTGCAATCCTCACAATGATCACAGTGCTTTGGAAGTCTAATGCCCACATAGGAGGAAAGCCATTGCAATTATACCTCTTGTTCACCAGGTGGCGCCATGTAAAATATGTACACTCCCCTCTGTATTTGTTTGGACAGTGAAGCTAGAATTATACATTTGGTCCGACACTACAGCATTTTGGATTTGAGATCAAATGTGTTATATGAGGGGACATTACTAAATGTCACCTTTTATTTGAGGGTATTGTCATAATTTTCTGTTTTACCATTTAGAATTTAAATCACTTTATACATCGAGTCCCCCCGTTTGAAAAGGTTTTTGTTCATAAGTATTTGGACAAATTAACTTATAGTGTATCGAAGTAGTCACAAGTTTAGTATTTGGTCCCATATTCCTAACACACAATGTTTACTTCAGGCTTGTGACTTTACAAACTCGTTGGATGCATTTGCAGTTTGTTTCAGTTTCCGATTATATTTTACCCAATAGTACCTGAATGGTGAATAATGTTTTGTGTCATTTTGGAGTCATTTTATTGTAAATAAGAACAAAAGATGTTTCTGAAAAATTCTACATTAATGTGGATGCTACCATGATTATGGATCATCCTGAATGAATCCTGAATAATGATGAATGACAGAGGCATAAAGATCATACCCTCAAGACACACTAACCTCTCACCATTACCAATAACAGGAGGTTAGCATTTTTGGGGTGGTATGATCTTTGTTCATCTGTAACTTTCTCACTCATCATTATTCATGATTCATTCATGGTCATAATCATGGGAGCATCCACATTATTGTAGAAGTGTTCAGAAACACACTCTATTCTTATTCACAGTAAAAGTGACTCCAAAATGAAACATTATTCACCATTCAGTTCCTATTGGGTAAAAGATCATCTGAAACACAACCAAAACAAGCTGCAAATGCATCCAACAAGTTTGTAGAGTCATAAGCATAATGTAGTCATTGAATATGGGACCAAATACTAAACTTTTGACTACATTAATACATTATAAGTGAATCTTGTCAAAATACTTATGACATCTTAAAATGGTGGGTCTAGATATATAAAGTGCTTTTATTTCTAAATGGTAAATCAGATATGTATATAAATACCCTGATATAAAACCTAAAACTTTTAGGGCTCTATTAAATCAGATCCGCTTTATCCAACATCTGCATCGTGGTGGTTTTGGCGGTGTCGGAGGTCGAACTGCTTTAGGACTCCCAAATCCACAAGTGGCTCCTGGCATTATACCTTAAGCGGACATTGCCATTGGCTGCACGGAGTTGCATTAAAGGGATACGTCATGATTTTGGAAATGAGGCCCTTTTCTTCCCCAGAGTCAGATGAACTTGTGGATACCATTTTTATGTCTCTGTGTCCAATGTGAAGGAAGTTAGAGGTAGTTTCGCAAGCCAATGCTAACTAGCGTTAGAGCAATGGCTGGAAGTCTATGGACTTCGTCATTTCGCTAACGCTAGTTAGCATTGGCTCACGAAACTACCTATAATTTCATAAAAATGGTATCCACGAGTTCATCTGACCAAAATCCCGAAGTATTTCTTTAAGAGAAATCTCATGCAGCCTTGTTTACAAGTTAGAACACAGGATTGTGACATGTAATCTACACCTCCATTAAGCTGATGGAAATCCTAATTATTTTGGCGAATGATTTTCAATTTGAGCGTCATTATTTCTATATAGCCTACACTTTCTCGTTCTGAACTTCTAACATGTGGGACTGGTGTGGCTCCATGACGATGATCAAGAGCAGCTGCTCCCAGATTTGACAGCTCCAACACAGTTACACCTCAGACACAGCCAAAACAGCTATGCGGGGTGTCGGTTAACGCCGGTTAATGCTTGATCTGATTGAGTCTTGCTTCGCTGTCTAATTACATACATAGGGGAGTGTACATCACAAAACAAGTATTATTCTTTTTAAACACTCACATAGCTTAAACTTACAAATTCAAGGTGTGAAATGTCTAGTAACGTTTCTATGTCCTTAAAAGAGCTATACCACAAATGCAACTGTAGTAGTTCCATCTGTTTCTGGCTTCTATGACATACAGCAATGTTCTTTGGCAGTAGGTAAAGTAGATTTCACTTGATGTTTTGCCGCCGTGGAAGGCGGAAGTCATTGTTTCAGAGTGTTAGAAACCAGGTGCTAAGTGTCTTAACATGTTGTTTTCTTTGCAGCTCAATGGAAGGAACCAGGAGTGCGTCTTCGTGGAAGAATTCTTGGAGAACAACTACACAGCTCTCGTGTCAGCCAAGTACAAAGGCTGGTACCTGGGCTTCAACAGGAAGGGGAGGCCCAAAAAAGGATCGCGGACCACACAAACACAACAGGAAGTGCATTTCATGAAACGCCACCCAAAGGGTAAGGTGGACCCACTGGAAGAGTTTCGTTTCACTACAGTAACTAAGCGGACACGAAGGGCACGTCGCCTAAAACACAACCCCAAAACAAACTGATTGTCCAATGGACAACACACGCACTGTTGTTTCAAAGGCCATGTAAAGCTTGCTGCCTTAAAACCCCTTAAAGACTTATGTAAAAAGAACGACGACAAAAAAGAAAAAAAAATCAGAGGTTTTATTTTTATATTTCAGGAACATTGAACATCTCCCAACTGTTGGATGTTTCTGGGTAATTGTTATAACGTGTCTGTTATTTTATTTATACTGGATAAACTAAGGACGACAAAGGACCCTTTTTGCCACCATCTTCTGCTCCTTTGAATTGCAAACTGAAGGCATCCTTCTGACAGCATGAGTTTATAAATGTTATAAAAATCATCCACTAGATTTTATTGGAATACCTGTCAGTTTTGTTTGTGTTACCCCAGACAACATGGATCCCATATTTTCCACTGGAATCGGGACGCCATGGAGACGAAATGGAGAGAGGCGACAATGGCAGGTGAAACAGTTTACCTAGATAACTGCGTAGCTTTGAGTGCAACATCTGACAGTGCCCCCTCTCTCTCCCTCAACTCCCCCTCTGTTGATACCTTCTGACTCGTGGCCTACTCTGGATGGAATGCGCTGAACACGTTGTGCACTGTGTGATTTCTTTGACATGTTGGTGTGCAACCTATGATTCAGCTGAACACAACATGCTTTGACTAGCCAGACATCAGACAGACAGACGGGGTTGTAGTTTTGTTTAACCTGAGTTGATGTGGCTCAGAAGTTAACTGAGACAGAAACACTGACGCTGTTAAAATGGGAAATGTAATATCCTACCTTTTGCCTTACTTTACTTAGTGTGGTAGAATGGTTGAAAAAGACTAATGAATACTGGACAGCTTCTCAAACATTGCCGTACAAGTATATGAGGTTATCTTATATACATATATTTTGACACAGAGCAAGCTATCTGGTATTATTACCATCTGTATCCACCAATTTACCCTGCTTTTCATAGGCCTACAACCAAAAGGTGGATTGTATCACTGGTTGTTCATGGTGCACCCAAGCACCCATGTTCAAAGAGACATCCCAAAAACTCTTCATCTCTAACATTGTGTTCAATCAAGCCAGTTATATTGTCGAGAGCACTGAATTGTTGTAATGCGTACTAGGAAAGGTATATATATTCATCCTACCCACCCACTATCTCCGTATTGTAAGACCTAACTCTTAAACCCTGAAAACCATATAACGAGAAATGTGCTTATTTTGGATTCGGGGAACAGGTTGCGGCCATCACTAGACCTGGCAACCAGAGGAGTTGTGATCCCTACAGAACAATGTTGACCATTTTACCAGTGACGACAAAGTTCAGCCTCTATTCCTGGGTACAGCTGTAGTAGCCTATATATTTGTCTACCACCTGACAGGTTTTGTATGAGATGCTACTAACAACATGACACATTTATGAATTTTTAAAATGTATGCAAAAATAATTTTATGACTATTATAAGATATTTATTGCCTTTCTTTGTAAATACAATGTGATGAATTTATTTGGCCTCTGTTAATAAAATGAGGACTATATTTAAAAAAGGTATTCTATGTGTTTATAGTTGTGGGGCAAATACTGTACATGTGCCTTTTCTCTCCTAGACATTGGGGGTTATATAAATTCACTGGTAACTACTTTCCCATAGAACTTTAGACTAATGTTGTAGCTATCAATTGGTCAGACATTGAGTACATTCCCTTCTCTGCATACTGCCAAGGTATGCATTTTCATATACAAACCTTAAAGTGTGAAGGCTTCTTGTAACAGCAGCAGATTTCTATGTTGAGAAAGGTTGCATTGCGGGATCATTGGAAGAACTAATCTAAGGATTGGAAATGTGTTTTAATGGCTGACAAGTTTACTATAACCTAACCGTGAACTTTGACGGTACATTAGCTGGTCCATGCTAAGACGTTCTCCAACAGATCTTAGGTGTTAGTAGTTACCTCTCATCACCTCTTTAATATTTGGATAGAATGGATGTTTTAGGAATTCTGCATGTACTGACTTTAAGGCAATTTTATCTACAAGGAACAAAAGTATTATTATTGTTTTTTTGTTGGTCCACATGATACAAATATAGATTTTTGTTAATCTAACATCTGAGTTAAGATGTGGGTTGGCAGACAGTGCCCGCATAACCTTTCACATTACGCAAATTGCAATCATAACTGGGATGTCCTAAACTTATAAAATCTGAGATAAATTGCTTGGAATGTTATGTGGACATCAAAGTCAAGGCTGAAAACCAGGATAAAGGGAGTTTGGTATCATTGAAATTGTGGAAATATGGAGAGATATTTTAGCATTTTGGTGTAGCCAGTGCACCAATGGGCTCCTTACTGGCACAACTAAATCGAGAAAGAGGACATTTTGCCATAAGTCCATAACAGTTGAAAGACAAGGAATGTTGAGAGAATAGCAGCGAGCTCTCTGCTGTGAGCATTCTGCTATTCTGTAGTTCCACACGGGTCTTTTATTAGAAATACTATGACTGAACATTGTGTTACTTTAATACAAATGATAATACAAAATGTTGCAAGCCTCTTTTTGGCACAAAGGTTTGAGACATTTTTCCTCCTTAAAAACAGGATGAAGGAATGTGGAAAAGCATGTCTTATAATGTTGTGCGCTGGAATGGTGTTTACAGTAACCGTCAGACTGAAAAATGGCAGTTTTGAACAAAAAAGGTATTTTGTTTAAGTTCCTACTGATGTTATCAGACACCCAGTAGGCTAGCCACCTAGCTACACCAGATGAAGACTCTATTCCTTCATTGGATTTAGATGTCTGATACATGTTTCAGACTCTGTCTGCTTTTAACAGTACTGTTTTGTATGTGACATGAAGATTCTCCAAACCAGAACTCAAAGAAACTAGTATTCAATTCACACGTGTATGTTTTTTAGGGATGCTCAGTCATGCTTTGCGGTGTCTCATAGCACCTTTTATTTCATGTATGGTACTCGTACCATACGGAATCCCTTAACAGGTTCATGACCAGGGCTGGTGATTTGTCAATTTAGCATATCAAAATACAAATATTGTGCCTGTGCAAATGACCTACAGGGTAGTAATAATAAAATAATGATATGCATATTAATAATGTCCCTCAACAATCTACACTGAACAAAAATATAAATGCAACAATTTCAAAGATGTTACTGAGTTACAGTTCATACAGTTACAGTTATAAGGAAATCAGTCAATATAAACACATTCATTAGGCCCTAATCTATGGATTTCACATGACTGGGAATACAGATATGCATCTGTTGTTCACAGATACCTTTAAAAAAATGGAGTGGCGTGGATCAGAAAACCAGTCCGTATCTGGTGTGACCACCATTTACCTCATGCAGCGCAACATATCTCCTTCACATAGAGTTGATCAGGCTGGCGATTGTGGCCTGTGGAATGTTGTCCCACTCTTCTTCAATGGCTGTGCGAAATTGCTGGATATTAGTGGAAACTGGAACAGAGCATCCCAAACAAGCTCAATGGGTGACATGTCTGGTGAGTAGGCAGGCCAAGGAAGAACTGGAGTATTTTCAGTTTACAGGAATTGTGCACAAATCCTTGCGACATGGAGTCGTGCATTATCATGCTGAAACATGAGGTGATGGCAGTGCATGAATGGCAGGACAAGGGGCCTCAGGATCTCGTCACGGTATCTCTATGCATTCAAATTGCCATCGATAAAATGCATTTGTGTTCTTTGTCCGTAGCTTATGCCTGCCCATACCATAACCCCACCGCCACCATGGGGCACTATGCTCACAATGTTGAAATCAGCAAACCACTCGCCCACACGACGCAATACACGCTGCCTGCCATCTGCCTGGTACAGTTGAAACTGGGATTCATCTGTGAAGAGCACACTTCTCCAGTGGTGGTCATCCAAGGTGAGCATTTGCCCACTGAAGTCGGTTACGACTCCGAACTGCAGTCAGGTCAAGACCCCGGTGAGGACGATGGGCACGCAGATGAGCTTCCCTGAGATGGTTTCGGACAGTTTGTGCAGAAATTCTTCGGTTGTGCAAACCCACAGTTTCATCAGCTGTCCAGGTGACTGGTCTCAGATGATTCCGCAGGTGAAGAAACCGGATGTGGATGTCCTGGGCTGGCGGGTTACACGTTGTCTGCGGTTGTGAGGCCAGTTGGACGTATTGACAAATTCTCTAAAATGACAGAGGCGGCTTATTGTAGAGAAATGAACATTAAATTCTCTGACAATAGTCCTGGTGGACATTCCTGCAGTCAGCATGCCAATTGCACACTCCCTCAAAACTCTGTGGCGTTGTGTTGTGTGACAAAACTGCACATTTTCGAGTGGCCTGCACAAGGTGCACCTGTGTAATGAGCATGCTGTGTAATCAGCTTCTTGATATTCCACATCTGTCTGGTGGATGGATTATCTTGGCAAAGCAGAAATGCTCACCAACAGAGATATAAACACATTTGTGCACAAAATAGGAGAGAAATATGTTGGTTTTTTTGCGTAAGGAACATTTCTGGAATCTTTTATTTCAGCTAATGAAACACGGGATCAACACTTGTTGTGTTTATATTTTTGTTCAGTATATTATGGAAGAGAAAGAAGAGATGTCATCCAAAGAAATAGAGGTTATGGGGCAAAACGAGCTCTAAACGAGCACCAATGGTAACAAATGTATAGAACCTTTTGGAATGAACCAAAGACATTTTGCATAAACCTCCTGCCAAGCCTTTCTTTGAGTTAACCTTTGATCACTGGAGGATAGACTTGGAACTGAACCAATAACTTTGAAATGAAACATGAAATCCTCGTTCCAAGTCTTTTCTGCAGGGGTGCTGAAACTTTAAATGCAGTAGGGGCAAAATAGTTATATTGTCAGATTTTGTTTTACCTAGTGAAAAAATGTCAAATAAATTATTTATGAACTCAATGTTTCTCATAACATCATCCATCAACATATAAAAACATATTAAGAAAGGCATTACAATGGCCTCTGTCACTGTCTAGAGAAAATGTGCTCTATTTCTGGTGGCACATAAGTCAAACAAATGTCATTGGAACAACCAAAGTCTTCCTCAGAATTTAAGCACAACAAGCACAAACTTAATAAGAAGCCCTGTCAACACACTATTTGAGACATAGAACAACCGTTGTCTCTCAAATACTACTTAACTTACCCTCAGGTTAGGGAAAAACAAAGACAAAACCAAAATGGTCGCCAGGCTCTACTATAGCCTTTTACTGTAGATCTATGTCACGTAATTTACCACTGAGACACCGTACTGCAGTCTTTCTTACTCTAGCTAAATATTAGACCGTACTTACCTGGTCTTCTATTATGACTAAACATTCCACAAGGGGAACATTTTGTGATTCTCAATGTTTTTATTGTTTGTCTTTGGACCTACAGCTGAGCAGTGTTTTTACAGGATTATAAATCTGCTTTTATACAATTATTTTGCTGAAAACCGTCTCAGTTTTCTTTTAATAATAGATGTTTGGATGGGTATGAAGCACTGTTGCTTTAGCCGTTGACCCATACTAAGTGGTTAGTTAGAAAAATATTATTCTATTTATAGTAGTTTGACGACAGATGTTATACAGTACATGTACAATATTGTTAATTTAATAGATGACATGTTTTTTTATTTTGATAAAATACCGACCTATATGTCTGATTGCCTATTGATCTTAAATATTTTGTTACTTACAGGGATTTTTTTTACTTGGTATTTTGATTCTTTTTTAGGTGCTCTCCAGATTGTGTCCCTTCATGCATATCTCTTCACATCCTTGGCACACACAACCTGCTGGGTACCCCTCGCTGAGGAAAAAAGGGACCTCCAGAAGGACTTCCATAGTCCTGAATACCCCCCCAATACTCCCCCTTCTTCCTCTCCCACCATCAGCAGCTGCCAGGTGACACACCTCATTAACTTCCTCTTTCTCCTATTCTCTTGCTCCCTCATTGTCTTGAGATATGAGATGAGCCTTTGTTGGGAGTTTTGCCCCTTTTTTTCTTGGTCAGTGCAGGGCCCATAATTAGTGCTTTGCGCTGGGCGTACTTTCTCACAGGGCTATGACACAATTAATCAGCATTTTCCCACCAATGGGCAAAAGCCCCTTGACTCTTTCAAGGCCAAATCTGAGCCTCTTCAAAGGAGAAATTCTTTTTGGCCATGGGATCATCTATACACTACTAGAGCAAGTGAACTGGGATTTTGAGCGAGGGTCACAGGAGCATGACTAACTGGATATATTTAAGGACTTGAGGCAACATTTCTGAAGTACTTCTACTGGTGCTCTTGTGTCTCATTTCTTTCTCAGTATTTTTATTTGTTGAAGCTCATTTGATCTCACTCCATATAGTGAGTTAGAATTTCTTATATCCCTATGTTTTGTGCTAAAAATAAATATATTACTCATTAGGATGCATAACTCCAAACATGGCCAAACAAACAACCTGTGCACAAACAACAAATGTAACAAAAATATGAACAATTGTTAAAAACAACCAGGTCATTAGTACGTTATTACCTAAAGACCAGTCTTTCTCTCCTCTTTTCTCACATTCTCTCTCTATTTTTGTCCCTTTCTTCATCCATTTGAATTTTTAATTGATGTTTGAGTTTATTCAGCTGTGATTACTGAGTAAACAATGAAACAAGGTCATTAATTGGAGGTTATTTAAATGTGCGGCCCCTCCAACATTTTGGATGGATGAGGGGTGGCCGTATGGTTGTTTGCTAATCCACTTAGAGACCACCCTGCCTATAAATGCCTCGCCTGATCGGCATAACGTTATATATCAGATAATCAACTTTCTTGTTTTAAGGTAGTAGCATAAAAATATCTAGCTGTTTTCGTTGAGCAGGTATAGCTAGATCGTTTACAGTCGTTGGTGCTATGCTTTTTAATGAGGAAATATAGATCATTTAAATGTTATACTCATCATCATAAATCTGAAAGGCTTTGTCTTTCCAAAGACAACAATAGTGGCAAGTGGGGTGCCAGTGAGAAATCAAAAATGTTATGCAACAAAGTGGGTTCCGTCCCTGTCTTCCCAACATAGGAAGCGGACCAGGGACCCTCCACAGTATGAGATCCAGTGCCCATCTGGCACATTGGCATTATCACATTAATAAAGTGTGTGAAGCAGATGAGATCAAGTCAATATCATCCTGCTAATTTCCGCACTGTCACCTGGCATAAAAGCCCATCATTGGTCACTGAACTTCACACTCTGCACTTCAGGCCTTGTGGGACAACAGTGGCCTATTGTGGTTGGTCAGTCCCTGTAATAATGGACCATGGGACTGGGTTCTGCCTGGAGAAGATGGATACCTCTCAAGCCCAGACAGAGGAAAGGCCCAGACAGAGGGAACAGAAGTAAGTGACAAAAAACAACAACTTCCCAGACCTTTCACCTGAGGTCGAAACTCTGGTCCTCCACTGCTGATCTGACATATGTTTTAATAAGCCAAGACAACACTCTGTCATTGTGGCCGCTCTCCAAAACTAATGATGTCAAGTGATTCACTAACAAAATCCCCTTTTTAAATGGAATGAAAGACCCATGAGGGGGAGGCCGGGTAGGGTAGTGGGGTGACCGTGGAGAGGGACAGGTTTGGGAGTGCAGTGGGGAGGGGGGGGGGGGGGGGGGTTCAGTGCCCCTCGCCACTATCATATCATTGTACACAGAGAAAAGGGCTCACTTTTTATTTACTCCGGTGGTTATTGCCAGAATATTGCTTTTAATTGCTGTCCTGGATTTCCAGCTACCGTAAAGGGGAGTCAGAGACAATTAATCAAAGTAATGGAGCATAATGATGTCTCAGAATGGCCCCGAAGCCCAGGTCAGGGGTTGGACAATGTGAACATTCAGCTACTTAGCTTCCTTTGCTACTTCCTGACAAAATCTGTTTACCCAACACCAATTAAGATGCCTCTCTGTGCGCTGTGGTCAATGGGTTTGACGAAGGGGGTCGTCCAACGACTTGACATGTCCCTGAGCACGAACAAGCTGGCCTGTGTCCTCGCCCTGATAATTGGTGTCCCTTGCAATGTGCCGCTTCCCAGGGCTGTCCTTTGTGTCCCGTGGAAGTCCTAAATGAGGGGAATCAGGGCTTTAATGGGACTCCTGTGAGTTTTAAACAAACAGAGAGCGACCCCCTACTGTTCAGCATGTTGCTTAGAACAGCAGGGAGCTCACAGGCTTTTGCTAGGAGCCAGCGGCCGTGGGGCCCGAGGCCTCTGGTCCAGTCCCATTGTGCATGGGATAGCCTTTCAAGTGCTATAGGCCAACAGTGGGTTCCTGTAGGGAGCACTGAGGTTTGTTCGCTTGTTGTGTCACTCCATACAGATTTAGAGATAGTATTGTGTTTAAATGGAACTCTCATTAACCTTATTGTCTCTAGAACAAACACATGATTAACAATGGTGCCTGCTCTCTACAAATAGTTTACTCTTGCAATTCAAGTGATATACTAATGTTTGGGTGTAAAAATCGGTAAGGGAAGGAGAGAACGGTTTAGGTCCTATCATTTACCCGTATCCCTGATGTCAGGAACATCGTTAAGTTCTTGATCCATCCGAGTAGCGTATAGTTCCCTAAGCATGATCCCTTAGGGACCCAACCCATTCTAACAACTAAGACATGATTAACATTTACCTCAAAGACAGTGTGACCATTGACTTGGAACGCAATTAGGATCCTCTATCAAACAGATGTTCTAACCTGTTGAAGGCATAACACCGGCATATCCTCCTGGGTCCATTGTGATGATTTGTCCATGGGGCTCTTCGCTGGGGTGTTGATGTTGTGAGCCTAATGTGTTTGTCTTGGCTGTGATCAACGGGATTAGTGGCTGTGTGGTGGTCTATGTGGATCACAGACTACTGGACTTTGAAAGCATACCTGCCTACTTACTCATGTGCAATCCAAAGGACTCACACACATAGGGACTCTTCTTTCAACACATAGTTGACCCCACGCAAATACACACCTACACACACATGCAGGCACACACACACACACACACACACACACACACACACACACACACACACACACACACACACACACACACACACACACACACACAGGTCGTTGTAAGTGTTTGGACAGTGTCCGGGGTCAAGGAGAGAAACGACACACACCAAATAAATCTTTTCTCAGATGAACGCCGACTAATAACCCATGTACGGCTGCACAGATTAGCTCAGAGCTTTCCTGAAGCATCATGTTAAATCAAACCTTTGGGAGATTAGGTATACGGTACTTGTTTGGATATTTCATGGAACTGACACAACAAATACTTTGCTGTATTACAGTTTTTTACGATTGCTTACACACTAAAATGTAACTTTTCCCACAATTAGCAAAACCTTACACTCAAGGAGCAAAACACAAGGCTAGATTTGCACAACTGTGAGCACATTGTCAGCTTCACACTATTTGCAAAACATTACACACAGTGATTTGCAAAACACTAAACACACTTGTATACATCAGACACAGAAGTATATCATGATGTCACTTCCTTGCAATTCCAAAGCACTGACTGTCAAATTACCACACCTATGAGCCAATCTGTTAAACACAGCCATCAGGTGCACAAACACATGATTGTTAAATTGTAGACACACCAATCAGGTTTAAGCACTATAAAAATGCAGCAGGTAGGTTCACCT
Organism: Oncorhynchus mykiss; assembly: GCF_057628025.1. Lineage (NCBI taxonomy): Eukaryota > Metazoa > Chordata > Actinopteri > Salmoniformes > Salmonidae > Oncorhynchus > Oncorhynchus mykiss. The sequence continues at coordinate 15,617,270 of NC_143035.1, forward strand.
GCCTTCAACCAAAATGGAAGGAGTCAGAAGAAGAGTGAGGGTGAGAGGAGGAGTACACAGAGGAGGAGAAGGAGGCAGAGGAAGAGGCCGAGCCAGAGGTCGAGGAAGACCTGAAGCAGGAGAACGTTCACAAAGAAGAGGACCAAACTTATCAAATGACATTCGTGCAACACTAGTGGACCATGTGTTGAACAACGGATTGACGCTGAGGGAGGCTGGACTGAGGGTTCAGCCAAATCTTAGCAGATATACAGTGGCATCTGTCATAAGGACTTTTCGACAGGAAAACAGGTAAAATATCTGTCTACAGTTACAGTAATCAGCTGCTTATTGTCTGCACCATATCAGCACTTGTGATACCCCTTCCTGTGACATTGTACCGTAAGTTACATGTATTATTCTCCTCATAGGATTGAGGGTCGGAAATGACAAGGAGGAAGGGGGCCCATATTCACGCAAGAACAAGAGAGAGAGATAATAAACATGGTTTTTGCCAATAATGCTATCAGGCTCAGAGAACTACAAGCCAACATTATCGGTGACCATGCCATTTTCAATAATGTCCATCAGGTCTCTCAGTCAACACTGGCACGCATCCTGAAAAGACATCAGGTTCAAATGAAACAACTTTATCGAGTGCCTTTTGAGCGGAATTCAGAGAGGGTCAAACGGCTGCGGCATGAGTATGTGGAGGTTTGTATTGTTCACTTTAGCACTGTGATGTTGCATACTGCACACATGACTATTTTACATTGACTGTATACTAGACCTATCCTGAACTAACACAATCTTGTCTTTCACTGTATTTCAGGGAGTTTTGCAGATGGATGCTGAGGAAATCCTGCATGAATTCATATATAATGATGAGGCAGGGTTCAACCTCACAAAAGCAAGAAGGAGAGGCAGAAATATCATTAGCCACGGGGCTATAATCAATGTCCCAGGGCAACGTGGGGGTAACATCACCCTTTGCGCTGCCATTTCACAGCATGGGGTCGTCCTCCGTTATGCCAAAATGGGCCCTTACAACACCTCACATTCTCAAATTTTTGGACCGATTGCACCACATCGTCACAGCAGGTAATGAAATGCACCAGATGCAATACACGGTCATCTGGGACAATGTGTCATTCCACCGCTCTGCTTTGGTCCAGAACTGGTTTCAACACCATCCACAGTTGACAGTACTATACCTTCCACCATACTCTCTGTTTCTAAACCCTATCGAAGAGTTGTTCTCTGCATGGCGGTGGAAGGTTTACGATCTCCAGCCCCAGGCTCAGGTACCCCTCATTCAGGCCATGGAGGACGCCTGTGACCAAGTCCACGCCGCAGCTGTGCAAGGATGGATTCGACTTTCAAGACGGTTCTTCTCGCGTTGTCTTGCTAATGACGATATTGCTTGTGATGTTGATGAAATTCTCTGGCCAGATCCAGCTAGGCGAAGAGATAATGTATAGTATGTTTACTGTAGTATTTTCTGTACAATATTGTCCGTTTTTTTCAGATTATTTTTTATGTTTGTTGTTGTTGTTATTTACTGTAATTGTAACCTGTACTGGATACAGTCTTTTACGTTTGTCTGTTGTTTGCTGAGCTAACAGTGTTATACACACTACTGTAGTAGCATGAAAACTGTTTTGTTGTGATTCTCCATGTTGACTGAAATGGGTATCTGGAGAGAAATAAGTGTTCAAAAGTGTTCCATTTTGCAAATGATCTGAAGTGTTGAGCTATTTTGGTGTAGGGTTGTGTTTTCAAAATGGTGCTTAAACAATTGAAAAAAAAAACGAACTAACTAAAGTCTCTCATAAGAAACAGTTCAAACCGTTTCCATGTGAGCTTGTTCTTTCAATGAACGTGGAACAGAGTTGTATGCATTGATTGTACTGTACTGTCTGAGTTATAAAATGCAGGTAAGTTAAACGTGACGACCATACTGTACCCTGTCTCACCTACAGGATGTTGAACAAGGCTGGGATGTGAAGAACAATCTCTTTTAACCCAACAGGTTCTGTAGGGAGCATAAAAAGGGCCGACGTATGCGACCTCCTCGGTACCCTGCCTGTGTGTATTTACAGTAAACTGAACCAGCCTTCATCTTTTCAACCAAGCTCCTGAGGTGTAACCCACATAGGACCCAGCTGGCTTTGTTTGCACACCCAGGGGACTCCATCAAGACGGTGAAACTGAGATACAAGGTCTTGGGTTACCTCTTAACGAAACGGATCAACATGGCCCAATCACAACAGCACAGCCGACTGTGGGCACGCAGCCATGACTGAGGGACGTCACCTGAGAACCTGACAGGTTGCGCAACTGCCTTTTGTCGACGCCGTGGCACCTTCAGAGAACGGCAGTTCATTGGGAGCTAGCTTTGCCGTAACAAGTTATCTTATAGACCTCCATGTGTCTTTCAACTATGACCATGCAAGTTTGGCAAACTGTTTTGAGAAATGTTGATGGCTGATCACTTGCAAACAGAATTAGGAAATGGATGTCAACCAGTGTTGTTGATCACTCTTCTATGCGTATTGTATTCTTGTGACCAGAGTCATATATTTAGACAGTTAGGCCAATAATTTTTTATATTGGTCCAATTCTAGATATTCAGTTGCATCGCATTGTTTAAACATTCCCCATGTAATGTTAATGGCTGCCAGAGGATGTTGTAGTGTCATGTAAATGCCTCACAATGCAGGAACCTCAACGCTCTTAACTCTCTGATTGTTACCACATTTGGGCATTCAAACCCAGCTAGAACCTGGCCCACTGCGCCTCACTTAGGGCAAGCCTTGTGATTTATCCAGACTTTTCAACAATGATACCTTTCATACAGTAGTGCATAAGGCCTTGGTAATAATTCTGGTCGGCATCAGTGTCAACTATCAGAGTCCAGGGGAATTCCCACTAGTTAATTCATGACTGAGGCGTAATGAATGTAGAGTATGTTGCTGCATCCACAGCGCTCCATCATGTAGAGCTCTGGCAGATGTCCTCTCTGTGTGCTGGAAACAGAGCTTGACTGCCTTCAAGTCTCGATTTGCAAGTCTTCCTTTCTTTCTTTTTTTCTCTCCATGTAGTGGAGTACTGAGTCCTTCAGCTAGAGAACCCCCTCATGTCAAAGTCACATTTTTCCCCTCACCGGTCACTGGGAACCAAGAATATCATTAATTTACCACTAACTGTCTACCTGAGACATGCATTCCTGAACATGAGTAACAATGCCTGTTGGAAATAAAGATGAAATGAAAGGAGTGCCACATCTACTGTGTTTTAAGAATGCATGTTGTGATTGATTTACCTAAAGGTCCAATGCAGCCATTTTTATCTCAATATCAAATAGGTACCTTTTTGTGATTGTTTTCAATTAAAATGGCCAAGAAGAAACAAACATAACTTCTTATCAAAGAGCAATTTCTCAGGCCAAAATGTTGCTAGGACTGTCTGGGAGTGATCTGAGTTTGGAGGGGAAAACTGAAAACTAGCTGTTATAGTCAGAGAGGTTTCGAACTCCCTTTGTTATTGGTCTATTAACTAATTTAATGCCTGGCGATGTCACTAGGCAAGCCAAAACTCCATCCCACCAAAACAGGCTGAAGTTTCAGGCAGCCTTTTCAAACAGCTCTTACACTAAAAGGGCATTATCATTATCATAACAGTATTATTCCAACCTCATAGTGTAGAAATATATATAAAACAAAGACAAATCACGTTTTTGACTGCCCTGGGCCTTTCATAAAGCAATGAGACACACTTACAAATTACATACAGTACCAGTCAAAAGTTTGTACACACCTACTCATTCAAGGGTTTTTCTTTATTTTTACTATTTTCTACATTGTAGAATACAAGTGAAGACATAAAAACTATGAAATAACACATATGGAATCATGTAGTGTCCAAAAAATTGTTAAACAAATCAAAATATATTTTATATTTAAGATTCTTTAACGTAGCCACCCTTTTCCTTGATGACAGCTTTGCACACTCTTGGAATTCTCTCAACCAGCTTCACCTGGAATGCTTTTCCAATAGTCTTGAAGGAGTTCCCATATATGCTGAGCACTTGTTAGCTGCTTTTCCTTCACTCTGTGGTCCAACTCATTCCAAACCATTTCAATTGGGTTGATGTCAGGTGATTGTGGAGGCCAGGTCATCTCATGCAGCACTCCATCACTCTCCTTCTTGGTCATATAGCCCTTACACAGCCTGGAGGTGTGTTTTGGGTCATTGTCATGTTGAAAAACAAGTGATACTCCCACTAAGGGCAAACCTGATGGGAAGGCATATCGCTGCAGAAAACTGTGGTAGCCATGTTGGTTAAGTGTGCCTTGAATTCTACATAAATCACATACACCGTCACCAGCAAAGCACCCCCATACCATCACACTTCTTCTCCATGCTTCACGGTGGGAACCACACATGCGGGGATCATCCGTTCACCTGCTCTGCATCTCACAAAGACACAGCGGTTGGAAACAAAAATCTAAAATTTGGATTCATCAGACCAAAGGACAGATTTCCACCATTGCTCGTGTCTCTTGTTCCAAGCAAGTCTCTTATTATTATTGGTGTCCTTTAGTAGTGGTTTACTTTTTATTTATAAAAAAATATATATGTTAACCCCTCACCACCCCCTTCTTCGGAGGATAAATATCTTCGTTTTTTTACATCAACCATAAAGGCCTGATTCATGCAGTCGCATCTGAACAGTTGATGTTGAGATGTGTCTGGTACTTGAACTCTGTGAAGCAATTGGGCTGCAATCTGAGGTGCAGTTAACTCTAATGAACTTATCCTCTGCAGCAGAGGTAACTCTGGGTCTTCCTTTCCTGTGGCGGTCCTCATGGGAGCCAGTTTCATCATAGCGCTTGATGGTTTTTGCGACTGCACTTGAAGAAACTTTCAAAGTTCTTGAAATGTTCTGGATTGGCTGACCTTCATGTCTCAAAGTAATGATGGACTGTCATTTCTCTGTGCTTATTTGAGCTGTTCTTGCCATAGTATGGATTTGGTCTATCTTCTGTATACCACCCCTACCTTGTCACAACACAACTGATTGGCTCAAACGCATTAAGGAAATAAATTCCACAAATGAACTTTTAACAAGACACACCTGTTAAATGAAATGCATTCGAGGTGACCTCATGAAGCTGGTTGATAGAATGCCAAGAGTGTGCAAAGCTGTCATCAAGGCAAAGGGTGACTACTTTGAAGAATCTCAACTATAAAATATATTTTGATTTGTTTAACACTTTTTAGATTATTATATGATTTTTTCATTGTTTTGATGTCTTCACTATTATTTCACAATGTAGAAAATAGTAAAAATAAAGAAAAACCCTGGAATGAGTAGGGGTGTCCAAGCTTTTGACTGGTACTGCAAAGTCTTATACTACAGCAAATACAAAAAAAGAATCTATACTAAACAAAAATACAGTGCCTTGCGAAAGTATTCGGCCCCCTTGAACTTTGCGACCTTTTGCCACATTTCAGGCTTCAAACATAAAGATATAAAACTGTATTTTTTTGTGAAGAATCAACAACAAGTGGGACACAATCATGAAGTGGAACGACATTTATTGGATATTTCAAACTTTTTTAACAAATCAAAAACTGAAAAATTGGGCGTGCAAAATTATTCAGCCCCTTTACTTTCAGTGCAGCAAACTCTCTCCAGAAGTTCAGCGAGGATCTCTGAATGATCCAATGTTGACCTAAATGACTAATGATGATAAATACAATCCACCTGTGTGTAATCAAGTCTCCGTATAAATGCACCTGCACTGTGATAGTCTCAGAGGTCCGTTAAAAGCGCAGAGAGCATCATGAAGAACAAGGAACACACCAGGCAGGTCCGAGATACTGTTGTGAAGAAGTTTAAAGCCGGATTTGGATACAAAAAGATTTCCCAAGCTTTAAACATCTCAAGGAGCACTGTGCAAGCGATAATATTGAAATGGAAGGAGTATCAGACCACTGCAAATCTACCAAGACCTGGCCGTCCCTCTAAACTTTCAGCTCATACAAGGAGAAGACTGATCAGAGATGCAGCCAAGAGGCCCATGATCACTCTGGATGAACTGCAGAGATCTACAGCTGAGGTGGGAGACTCTGTCCATAGGACAATAATCAGTCGTATATTGCACAAATCTGGCCTTTATGGAAGAAAGCCATTTCTTAAAGATATCCATAAAAAGTGTTGTTTAAAGTTTGCCACAAGCCACCTGGGAGACACACCAAACATGTGGAAGAAGGTGCTCTGGTCAGATGAAACCAAAATTTAACTTTTTGGCAACAATGCAAAACGTTATGTTTGGCGTAAAAGCAACACAGCTGAACACACCATCCCCACTGTCAAACATGGTGGTGGCAGCATCATGGTTTGGGCCTGCTTTTCTTCAGCAGGGACAGGGAAGATGGTTAAAATTGATGGGAAGATGGATGGAGCCAAATACAGGACCATTCTGGAAGAAAACCTGATGGAGTCTGCAAAAGACCTGAGACTGGGACGGAGATTTGTCTTCCAACAAGACAATGATCCAAAACATAAAGCAAAATCTACAATGGAATGGTTGAAAAATAAACATATCCAGGTGTTAGAATGGCCAAGTCAAAGTCCAGACCTGAATCCAATCTAGAATCTGTGGAAAGAACTGAAAACTGCTGTTCACAAATGCTCTCCATCCAACCTCACTGAGCTCGAGCTGTTTTGCAAGGAGGAATGGGAAAAAAATTCAGTCTCTCGATGTGCAAAACTGATAGAGACATACCCCAAGCGACTTACAGCTGTAATCGCAGCAAAAGGTGGCGCTACAAAGTATTAACTTAAGGGGGCTGAATAATTTTGCACGCCCAATTTTTCAGTTTTTGATTTGTTAAAAAAGTTTGAAATATCCAATAAATGTTGTTCCACTTCATGATTGTGTCCCACTTGTTGTTGATTCTTCACAAAAAAATACAGTTTTATATCTTTATGTTTGAAGCCTGAAATGTGGCAAAAGGTCGCAAAGTTCAAGGGGGCCGAATACTTTCGCAAGGCACTGTATAAACGCGACATGTGCTGGTCCCATGTTTCATGAGCTGAAATAAAACATCCCAGAAATGTTCCATATGCACAAAAAGCTTATTTCTCTCAAACGTTTTGCACAAATCTGTTTACATCCCTGTTAGTGAGCATTTCTCCTTTACCAAGATAATCCATCCACTTGACAGGTGTGGCATATCAAGAAGCTGATTAAACAGCATGTTCATTACACAGGTGCACCTTGTGCTGGTGCCATAAAAGGCCACTCTAAAATGTGCAGTTTTGGAAACACAACACAATGCCACAGATGTCTTGAGTTTTGAGGGAGCGTGCAATTGGTATGCTGACTGCAGGAATGACCCCCCAGAGCTGTTGCCAGATAATTGAATATGAATTTATCTACCATATTCCATCTCATGTAGTTTTAGAGAATTTGGTAGTACGTCCAACCGGCCTCATGTCCACAGACTACTTGTAACCACACCAGCCCAGATTGTCTGAGACCAGCCACCCGAACAGCTGATGAAACTGTGGGTTTGCACAACCAATACTTTCTGCACAAACTGTCAGAAACAGTCTCAGGTAAACTCATCTGCGTGCTTGCCATCCTCACCAGCATCTTGGCCTGACTGCAGTTTGGCGTTGTAATCGACTTCAGTGGACAAATACTCAGCTTTGGCCACTGGTACGCTGGGGAAGTGTGCTCTTCACAGATTAAACCCATTTTCAAGTGGGCGAGTGGTTTGCTGATTTCAAAGTGAACAGAGTGCTCCACAGTGGCGGTGGGGTTATGGTATGGGCAGGCATAAGCTACTGGCAACAAACACAATTGCATTTTATAGATTGGCAATTTGAATGCACAGAGATACCAAGACGAGATCCTGAGGCCCATTGTTGTGCCATTGTTAAGGTATTTGTGACCAACAGATGCATATCTGTATTTCCAGTCGTGTGAATTCCGTAGATTAGGGCCTACAGCATTTATTTCAATTGACTGATTTCCTCATATGAAATGTAACTCAGCAAAATCTTTGAAATTGTTGCATGTTGCATTTATATGTTGTTCAGTTGATGTAATTACCATAGTAGCGGACTAGTAAATACACGCAGCCATGAGTACATTCACGCTCGCTTGTTGGGATATTCTTGGAAAACAGAAAGAACAATGGTAAGTGCTATGTAACATAGGTCATTTCCTTATACATACCCTTCTAGTTTCATCATAGGCCCAAGCAATACAAAGGGTTGACAAACGCTGGGTACGATGTGGATCAACAAGAAATCCACATGCTTTCTCACAGCACAGGAAGGACATTGTTTTAAATGACTTCTGTCATAACACCTGATGGGTGGTGACCGGGGAGGTTACGGGGCATTAAATGGCCTCCGTGGCATCACCCAGGTGGGTGCTACACATTGGTAAGAGATGTGAGTTGCCCAACGCATGATCTCACACATGCATCTGTGTGGCGACAATAGGTGGTTTTACACTTTGACCAATATAACAGAAAAAATGTATCCTGTTTCAGAAGTGTACAGTAAGGCAGTTAGGCTTCATTTGGATGGGATCAGCCTTCATCCATCTACAGACTTCCCACCAGGGTGTCCTCTCTGATCCAGCCTCCAAATTAGAGGCTTTGGCTGGAGCTTATCTGTTTCCTGTATAGAAAGATCTGTATAGGTACTTAGGCATGGCTAAGGGTTTTATCCTAACCATCAGGTCAACTTTGACTTCAACAACAATACCAGGCATGATGAGACCCATCTTTTAATTTGACCAGGCAGTGAAGGTGGAGAATAGAATCGGTCACAGCCTACATTTCATGAATACCGTTTTAAAGATCTAAGGGAAAATTTCACTTGATGTATTGTTCACTGTGCTGATTATAGATCAACTATGGATAATCAAAGATCAGTAGTAAGCTATAATTCACAGCTCTTCAGATCTCTGGGTTGGGGGTCAAGTTTGATAGTTGGCCTGGCTACCACGCCATTCCTTGTGCATTTTAACAGCTTCACATGTCCAATGAGGTAAATTCACAATATTAAATTCACCCAAAGAGTTCAATTCTAACTTGATTGATTGACATGTACACGTTAAATCATTTTGCATTGCTCGCACATCTCCTTCTGGCCAGTCAGTAAAAGCTCTGAGTTTATGACTCAAGGTATGTGATTATTATCAACTAAATTAAAGCAATCTTTCTTCCCGACAGTAATGTATGAACAGTATACCACCTCAACATTGCTAGTCTGAGGTAGAAATTAACTCAGAGGTGAAGCATTGATCAACAAAGTCAACAAAGTGGTGCAGACAGAGGCACCAGTGCTTAGTCAGAGAGGGCAACCCAAGAGGGACTGTGAAGGTAGCAAACTGCCATTGCAACCACCCTTATGCATAGGTCACACCCAGGGTGTCCATGTTCCAAAATGAAAGAGAAAGTGTTGAAATTAGACAGTGCCCATCTTTTCTATTCATTGAGACCAATGGCTAGTTCTACACTACACATGACACGGGACAGGGACTCATCTCCACATTAGATCACTTAGAGCTAGTTCTACACTACACATGACACGGGACAGGGACTCATCTCCATATTAGATCACTTAGAGCTAGTTCTACACTACACATGACACGGGACAGGGACTCATCTCCACATTAGATCACTTAGAGCTAGTTCTACACTACACATGACACGGGACAAGGACTCATCTCCATATTAGATCACTTAGAGCTAGTTCTACACTACACTTGACATGGGACAGGGACTCATCTCCACATTAGATCACTTAGAGCTAGTTCTACACTACACTTGACATGGGACAGGGACTCATCTCCACATTAGATAACTTAGAGCTAGTTCTACACTACACATGACATGGGACAGGGACTCATCTCCACATTAGATCACTTAGAAGAAAATTATTTTAGTGTGAACTACACTACATGACCAGAAGTATGCGGACACCTGCTTGTCGAACATTCCAAAGTCATGGGCATTAATATTGCTTTCCACTAGATGTTGGAACATTGCTGCCGGGACTTGCTTCCATTCAGCCACAAGACCATTAGTGAGGTCGAGCACTGATGTTGGGCGATGAGGCCCGGCTTGCAGTCGGCGTTCCAATTCATCCCAAAAGTGTTTGATGGGGTTGAGGTCAGGGCTCTGTGCAGGCCACCCAAGTTTTTCCACACCGATCTGGACAAACCATTTCTGTGTGGACCTCGCTTTGTGCACTGGGGCTTTGTGCACTGCATGCTAAAACAAGAAAGGGCCTTCACCAAACTGTTGCCACAAAGTTGGAAGAACAGAATTGTCTAGAATGTCATTGTATGCTGTAGCGTTAAGATTTCCTTTCACTGGAACTAAGGGGCCTAGCCCGAATCATGAAAAACAGCCCCAGACCATTATTCCTCCTCCACCAAACTTTACAGTTGGTACAATTCATTTGGGCAGGTAGCGTTCTCCTCACATCCACCAAACCCAGATTTGTTAGTTGGACTGCCAGATGATGAAGCGTGATTCATCCTGCCAGTGAATGTATTTCCACTGCTCCAGAGTTCAATGGCGGTGAACTTTACACCACTACAGCCGACGCTTGGCATTGCGCATAGTGATCTTAGGCTTGTGTGCAGATGCTCGGCCATAGAAACCCATTTCATGAAACTCCTGAAGAGCAGTTCTTGTGCTGTCGTTGCTTCCAGAGGCAGTTTGTGTCTTGGTAGTGGGTGTTGCAACTGAGGACAGACGATTTTTAAATGCTTTATCACTCAGCGGACCCATTCTGTGAGCTCACAACAACAGCACTTACAGTTGACCGGGGCAGCTCTAGCAGGGCAGAAATTTGACCAACTGACTTGACAGTGCCTACCTATGACAGTGCCGCGTTGAAAGTCACTGAGCTCTTCAGTAAGGCAATTCAACTGCCAATGTTTGTCTATGGAGATTACATCACTGTGTGATCGATTTTATAAACCTGTCAGCAATGGGTGTGGCTGAAATAGCCGAATCCACTAATTTGTAGGGCTGTCCACATACTTTTGGATATATAGTGTATGAATTGGATCATCATCTACCATGCAGTAAGTGTCATTTCTTTGCTACACTCTCAGAAAAAAAGGTCATATCTAGAACCTTAAAGGGTTCTTCGGCCGTCCCCAAAGGAGAATCCTACGAAGAACCCTTTTTGATTCCAGGTAGGACGCTTTTGTTTCCAGGTAGAACCCTTTTGGTTTCATGTAGAACCCTTTCCACAGAGTTCTAGTTCTGCCATCAAACCAGAATACATGATTCCTATCAAACCAGAAGGAACAGTATGCCTGACCCCACATTTTTTATTGATTACCTGACATAACATCTCTGGTGGGCAATTCCCTTTCATATCCCATGACTGAGCTCTAACACAAGGACACACAGAGTGGGTTTACACTGATACATCGCTTAGCGGAGGTCTTCAAACCGTTCACTGCCTGTTCGGGACTTTCCACAACAGCTATAGCTACAGTCATTAATCAGCTCCAAAACCAACGTCAAACTCCTTCTGTCACATTTTAATGAATCATTCCCTGGAGAGAGAAAAAATATCACCCCTGAAGCTGGGATTTCACCATTGAACAATTCAAAGGCAATTTGTAGATGCTACTTTGTCATGTATCCTGGTGGAACGAATGAACAGATTCTGAAGGATGGTTTTGTTTACACAGGTTTTGTTTACACAGTGTACACTGTCAATCACAGCTTTTGACCACTTCAAAGCTCCAAGGGGAGAATGAAGAGATTATTTTTGAACGGTGGGCTGAGGATAGCACGTTTAAGTTGAAGTGTAAAAGTGGCCTCTTCCTGGATATATGTACATTTTTCATCATTTGTATTCAAATGGTCAAAGAAATGGAAGATGAGACAGTCATATGTAATACATTTCAAATGAAGCATGAATTACATTACCTGTGCCTGTTTTGTCTAAGATTTCCTTGAGGGTACTTCTTTTGCATCAACAAGGGAAATACCCCAATAAATAATTTAGATTTCTAAACTTCATCAATTGCAAATGTCATCAATGTTATTTTTGCTTAGTTCTAAAGGCAGAATTACAACGGTAAAAGCTATGTTCCTCGATCCACATCAATGTATTTTTGTAGACAACTCTGAGAAACATACATCAGGAGAAGTTAAGAGATGAAATCCATTTTCTTAAATTCCTTGGCACAAAAGTTAGCCTAACCATAACAATATAAAACAGTATCACTTAACGGTGTCAGAAAAGCATTGCAGATGTGCCTCGTAGAGTCTGGGTAAGGAAAAAATTATATTTATGTATTTGTCTTACATCTGGGGTTAAGCCATGTCATTTGTAACAAAGACATAACATGAAACCCAAAGCCTTTTGTTCAAGTATTTTGCTCTTAAATTGTTTTTCTATTCTCACTAAATTCACAATTTAATAAAGTCTGGTTTACATTCAAATGCACTCCATAAACAATTTTTTTTTTACTATTTCTCAGCTGCAGTCTAAATAAAATATCACACTATCCAATCTCTTTCAAAGTGTTTTGAAGTCTGGTTATTTTATCCGTTTTTATGGGCGAGTGGAGGGAAGACTAAATCAGTGGAATGTCTGAAGGTGGGAGGGTTCCAAGAGGTCATTAAAGAGAGTTTCTCGCTCTTCACTTGACCTAAAATGCCAAATGAAGGTCCATCTCTCTCATTCAGCTCAGTCTGGTCTGGATGTAGGTGTTCCACAACCACCCAATAGTAGGCATCATCACTAGTAGCTTTTCAATCTCTAGGAGATGCAGAGCTTACAAATCAATAGGACATCTTTATGTCCTTATGGACATGATTAAAAAATAATGTATTGGTTGCTTCCACAGATTTGCAGATGTTATCGCAGGTGCAGCAAAATGCTTGGGTTTCTAGTTCCAACAGTGCAGTAATACCTAGTAATATATATAAAAAAAACAGTACACACATAAACAGAGATAAGTTACACAGTAAGAGCCATGACTAGAATACAATACATACAGTTGAAGTCAGAGGTTTACATACATCTTAACCAAATTCCTTTAAACTCAGTTTTTCACAATTCCTGACGTTTAATCCTAGTAAAAATTCCCTGTCTTATGTCAGTTAGGATCACCACTTTATATTAAAAATGTGAAATGTCAGCATAATAGCAGAGAGAATGATTTATTTCAGCTTTTATTTCTTTCATCACATTCTCAGTGGGTCAGAAGTTTACATACACTAATATGAGTATTTGGTAGCATTGCCTTTAAATTGTTTCATTTGGATCAAATGTTTCGGGAGGCATTCCACAAGCTTCCCACAATAAATTGGGTGAATTTTGGCCCATTCCTCCTGTCAGGTTTGTAGGCCTCCTTGCTCGCACACGCTTTTTCAGTTCTGCCCACACATTTTCTATAGGATTGAGGTCAGGGCTTTGTGATTGCCACTCCAATACCTTGACTTTGTTGTCCTTAAGCCATTTTGCCACAACTTTGGAAGTATGCTTGGGGTCATTGTCCATTTGGAAGACCCATTTGCGACCAAGCTTTAACTTGTCTTGAGATGTTGCTTCAATATCCAAATAATTTTACTTCCTCATGATGCCGTCTAATTTGTGAAGTGCACCAGTCCCTCCTGCAGCAAAGCTCCCCCACAACATGATACTGCCATCCCCGTGCTTCACGGTTGAGATGGTGTTCTTTGGCTTGCAAGCCTCCCCTTTTTTCCTCCAAACATAACGATGGTCATTATGGCCAAACAGTTATATTTTTGTTTCATCAGACCAGAGGACATTTCTCTAAAAAGTACGATCTTTGTCCCCATGTGCAGTTGCAAACCATAGTCTGGCTTTTTTTATGGCAGTTTTGGAGCAGTGGCTTCTTCCTTGCTGAGTGACCTTTCAGGTTATGTCGATATAGGACTCGTTTTTACTGTGGATATAGATACCTTTGTACCTGTTTCCTCCAGCATCTTCACAAGGTCCTTTGCTGTTGTTCTGGGATTGATTTGCACTTTACGCACCAAAGTACGTTCATCTCTAGGAGACAGAATGCGTCTCCTTCCTGAGCGGTATGACGGCTGCGAGTTTGGTGTTTATACGTTCATACTATTGTTTGTACAGATGAATGTGGTACCTTCAGACGTTTGGAAATTGCTCCTAAGGATGAACCAGACTTGTGGAGGTCTACAATTATTATTCTGAGGTCTTGGCAGATTTCTTTTGATTTTCCCATGATGTCAAGCAAAGAGGCACTGAGTTTGAAGGTAGTTCTTGAAATACATCCACAGGTACACCTCCAATTAACTCAAAGGATGTCAATTAGCCTATCAGAAGCTTCTAAAGCTATGACATCATTTTCTGGAATTTTCCAAACTGTTTAAAGGCACAGTCAACCTAGTGTATGTAAACTTCTGACCCACTTGAATTGTGATACAGTGAATTATAAGTGAAATAGTCTGTCTGTAAACAATTGTTGGAAAAATTACTTGTGTCATGTACAAAGCAGATGTCCTAACTGACTTGCCAAAACTGTAGTTTGTTAACAAGAAATTTGCGAAGTGGTTGAAAAACAAGTTTTAATGACTCCAACCTCAGTGTATGTAAACTTCCGACTTCAACTGTATGTATAAAGTGGGTGAAACAGTATGTAAACATTATTAAAGTGACCAGTGTTCAATGACTATGTACATAGGGCAGCAATCTCTAAGGTGCATTACATAATACATATAGGATTGAGATGTGTTGCAGATCCAGGCTACAACACCCATGCTGTAATCTTGACCACATTCATGTGATACAAGTGTTCTACATGTACACATGTACTGTGTGTTACCTTTGGATTTAGTTAGCGGAGAGGAACAGACTGAGGCCACGAGAGCAGAGCAGAGACCTCTTGTTCTCCATCAGAAAAGGAAAACTAATACCTTATGGACAATTGCCAGTTACAGCTTATAGGGATGGTGATGTAATGTTTATACAATATAGGAATATTTCATATCGCTGTCAAACCTCCAACTCACCTGTGTTTATTGAATCCCCAAAGAATCTTCACAGCCCAGAACTGAGGTAGAGACAATAATCAGTCTGTGACAGAGGAAGGGTCTGCTGGGTTCAGGCCTACTTGAAAGAGACCACTCTGCTGAGGCCACGCTGGCTGAGGCTCAAGGGGGCTGGGGAGAAGAGATATCTCATCTGCCAGACAGAGCACTAAAATGAGACTGTTAAATAAAGTTGAAATGAGAAAGGAGGGCCTCTGCTGTATGTGTGGGTATTTTATCGAACCCGAGGTGTTCCCCCCAGAGAGTTGTCCCCTAGCAAAATTCTGCTCAGTCCATAAGGAGGAACAGCTGTGCTCCAACCAGTTCATTTGGAGGAACAACTACCCATGTGCTGTACATCTGTGGGACTGTCAGTGGAGGCTCCTCCAAGGAGGTAGGGGAGGACCACCCTCCGCAGTGAATTTCATACAAATAAAAATAGTGAAACATTAAAAACGTTATCCTTTGTAGATAAAACTATACAAAATATATTAACGTCACCAAATAATTGATTAAAACACATTGTTTTCCAATGAAGGTTTACAGTAGCCTCAACAGCACTCTGTAGGGTAGCACCATGGTGTAGC
This sequence comes from Oncorhynchus mykiss, assembly GCF_057628025.1. Taxonomy (NCBI): domain Eukaryota; kingdom Metazoa; phylum Chordata; class Actinopteri; order Salmoniformes; family Salmonidae; genus Oncorhynchus; species Oncorhynchus mykiss. The sequence continues at coordinate 15,632,932 of NC_143035.1, forward strand.
CGGAGGACAGCTAGCTTCCGTCCTCCTCTGGATACATTGACTTCAATACAAAACCTAGGTGGCTCATGATTCTCACCGCCTTCCATAGACTTACACAGTAATTATGACTAGGGCTGTTGCGGTGACTGTATTACCGCCACACTGGCAGTCACGAGTCATGAAGGCAGTCAAATTCCATGTGACTGTTTAGTCACGGTAATTAGACTTCTGATGCTGCTGATGGTCATTAGTAGCCTACCAAACTTGATAACTGCCTGGTACTCAGCACTTTATTGTCCCTCTAATCACTCTGACATCAATGCAAATGTATTTCAAAATCTAATTGTTGCTCAACATCTCAATAGGCTAGGTAATTGCGCGAAAAACAGAGTGATGGCCTCTACTGAATAGAGGAGGATCAGCTTTCTATAGGCTAGGCCTACTATATTTATTTCTCAACTTTCCTAATATTAAGCACATTGCTTATATTTCCAACAGGAGTATAGCCTACCTGGCTGGCATGAATATAAAACACCGTCTCCATTAGCTGTTTAACTGTATAGATGACATGTATTTTTTTCCCTGAGGCCCATGTTTTGATACAGGTGCTGTCACCCCCTGATCTGTTTCACCTGCCTTTGTGCTTGTCTCCACCCCCCTCCAGGTATCGCCCATCTTCCCCATTATCACCTGTGTATTTATACATGTGTTCTCTGTTTGTCTGTTGCCAGTTCATTCACTCAAGGAGTCCACCTTGCATCTGATGAACTCCGGAAGTCCCCTAAATCCCCCCAAAATTCACCCATATATTATTTAGTATATGTAAAGACAATATTAAATCAGGAATAGTTTGATGGGTGACAATATTAGCCTATTACTTGTGAATGATATATTATCACTTGTGAATGATGCCTTGCATAACAAACAATGCCTTTTTCTGCAATAAGGTTTGTATCACAACAAAGTGGCCAAATAACTTCTTAAAATTAAGCACATTAGTTCACTTTACAAGGGGTGTAGAGAATATCTGGCATACACAAGCAGCGTGTGAGTTTCAAGTTTGGGGAAGATCATTTCCCCCATAAAAATGCACCTTTATGATAAAAGCATTACACTTTTGATAATCGTGTTTTCCACTAATGGAACATTCACGCTTATAGCTTACTACCATGTGCGCATTGCTGCGCTGATAACTTGAAGAAATAGCCTAGTAGTTTATTAACATTTTAAGCTGAACATTCTGATCTGTTGTGTCAGCCACATTGTGTAAAAAAGTTATTTTGATGCTAGTGGTTGTATTCATTTGGGATCTATCGCATCCCACAACTGTCCCAGACTATGTTTGGAATATTTATTTCTAGCACAGAATAGAATAAGTTAACCTTTGTACTATGGGTGATAGTAGATTGACATAGTGCTTTTGCTGTTCGTTAGGCCTACACATCGTGTTGGCTGACTAAAAGTAAATATGGACAGTTCTTCCAATATCTTCAATATGCACCCCGGAATTGTATAAGGATGCACGCAGTTGCGTCCCCAACATGTCTGTCTTCACTTGTAGCCTGTGAGAAAGACCCAACGGCCACTGGCCGCAAAAGGCATGGATTTTTTTTAGGGTGCATTACTTCACCGTGAAATTCTAGGCATTATCAAGTCCTTGTCAAATTGTGAATGAGTGACTGATGTAGTGTGTACAGCCTGCACAAAAAAACAAAGCATGCCTTTTCAAGATACTTTTTTCAAATCATCATTAGAGTCGCATCATGCTGCCTTACAATGTCTTAAAAATCAAAACATACAGCCCAACGTTTGTAGAACAATTAAAGTTAATAACTCTAAATTAAGCATATAAGTATACCTATTTCTTTGTTAACCGCTCAACACAGAATAGCCGCATGTCCGCACTCCCTCAAATCATTTGGAAAAAATATCCTTTCAATTTTATTCAGCTTTGTTCAATTGTATTCATCATGCTATAAAATAATGTCATGGAATTCTTAGCAATTATTGTCTGCTAAATTAACTAGTGTAGCCCACATCCATTTGGCATAGACCTAACACAAGGACAACTCAGAATACGCTATTCTGTTCTTCTAAAATAGACTACATTTTCTTCATATCATGCTTCTTTAGACCTGTCTAAAATAAATAATGGATTTATTGTGAAGGTGTAGGCTATATTGAATGGATTTATTCGACTTTTTAAAATGTAGATGTTTCAAAGGTCAGCATCAGTGGCTTGTACGCCAGAAGATGGTGGAAGCCAGGAGATGCTAAATGTGTTTATGTTAATTACCGGGAGACCGACAGTTATTTGCTTGACAATCACCGGCTGATGAAATTTCGTGACCGCCACAGCCCTAATTATGACAACTTCCGGAGGATGTCCTCCAACCCATCAGAGCTCTTGCAACATGCCATGTTGTCCACCCAATCAAAGGGTCAGAAAATTAATCTACTACTTTTAGTAAAAAAATATATATTTAACTAGGCAAGTCAGTTAAGAACAAATTCTTATTTTCAATGACGGCCTGTTCAGGGGCAGAACAACAGATTTGTACCTTGTCAGCTCGGGGGTTTGAGCTTGCAACCTTCCGGTTACTAGTCCAACGCTCTAACCACTAGGCTTCCCTGACGCCCCAGGGTACTTTAAGCACAAGCTACCGCTAGCTAGCACTGTAGTGCATAAAATATGGTGAGTTGTTGACTCAAAGAGAAAGACAATAGTTGAACAGTTTTTAAGAAATTAATTTCTTCAAAAATTATGAAATTAGCTAGCTGGCTATGACTATCCAACACAACACTGGAACTCTTCCAAGTCAAAGTAAGCTTTTGGTTTGACTAATTTATTGCTGTGACAACAATGTACGCTGTGTGTATCGGTTATTGTGTGGTTTGGCTTGGAAAGGTTTTTTCGCCTGGTCACATACAGCGTATGTGTTGTGCATTGAAGTCCACAAGTGAAGGGAAAAGGTGAGAGGATGAGAGCGGATAGATGAATAGAAGGAATACAACGTGGCTGCTATGAAAGTGAAGTGTGTTTACGTATGATCAGGGGTGTATTCATTCTGCCGATTCTGTTGAAAAAGTTTGTTAAACAGACGCAAACAGAACAAAACGGGGATAAACATACCTGAATTTATCCAATAGAAACTCTCGTTTGCAACTGTTGGACTAATGATTACACCCTAGATCAGCTAGATGCAGGCAAGAGTGTGCAAGGCTAGGTTGTAGCAATGTCATTACTGGTATGTGTTTGGATTTGTGTGTGTATGTGTGTGTGTGTGAGCTTAAGAACACAGAAAATGTTTAACTCCTGTCACTGGCGCTCCTTCATTTGGTTAAACTCATTTGCAGCATTCCCTCCATTAAGCACATGCAAAGACAGAGGATTACGCTTAGCGTCACCTCAGCAAAGTGACACATTTTGATATGACTTGTTTATCCGACGGCGAGCGAAGCAGGGCTTTAATGGGCCTTCTTGAATGACTGCATATTAGCGAGCGAGAGAGAGCAAGTGAGCGGGGTCAGAGGTTTTGCATTGCTCAGTCATGTTCTCATCAAGCCCTGTGCAAGCAGCCATGCCAAGTCCAGGCCTCATGCTTTATGTAACGCTGTGAGGTGGAATGCTGGGCTCTGCTCAGAATCAAATCCGCCTTTGTTTAACAAAACACCCACTAATCTGTGACGTCGGAATATTTTAGTCAACTATTTTGATGGAATCAGCTGCCGTCAGGTAAACGCAGAGCACCCAAATATTTTGACAGATTCCAAGGTTACTGACATATTTTGATGAAAGTTGGAACAAAATATTTTGATAAGGAAATCCCTGGAAGATTAAATTAATGGCACATTGTCGAGTTGATCCGTAAGTTTCTGGGGCATGATGGAGGTATATGGAATCAATATATGGCTTAGAATTTGGCAATATATCCAGGGATTAAGAAAATAAAATAAGATATCCCATCACTGAACACATATCTTAAAAACAAGATATCCCATTATTTGATCACAAAGCCGTAGCAATATAGCTCGGTACTTAAAATAAATACATCTGATGAATACTTTTCAACATAAGGAGTTGTCTGTCTCTGACAGGTCACATATTAGAATGAAATAACAAGGTTTATTGGGTGATATCCAACTTCCACCAGGAACCAGGAAGTTATCATAAGCGCGAGACTGGTATAAGGAACCAATTTTACATTTGGCCTTAGGGTGAAGCATATCTAAACATCACCCACAATGACAGGGGAGAGGCTGTGACAATAGGTGAACAATGATGAACAGAGTCATGGAGTTCAATGCACACAGTCAATGGAACATCAAGAAACTGGCCAAAGGTTTGACTCTACCTTGGCTGGCTCGAACATAACTGCCGTTCAGAGAAAAGAATGACAAGAACATGACAGCTGCCTGTCCATGTTCAAACTGTTGCCTAATGATAAATGAGGGTGCCATACTGGATGACCGCCATTTAGCAAGCTCTGACCCAACTTAGCTATTTTGTAGTTATTTTGTCATTTATTTTTTCTTTATTTTCACAAAATGTATCTACTATTATTTCTTACAATCGACAATAACTTTTGAACATTAGATCGACAGTTACTTACCCCAATTCTGGCTTCAGATCATGACTCCATACTCCTGCTTCTTGTTTACAAACAGAAACTCAAACAGGAAGCCCCCGTGACTCGCGCCGTTGAGAAATGGTCACCAGAATCAGAGATTATGCTACAGGACTGCTTTGCTAGCATTGATTGGACTATGTCCAGAGACTCCTCTGGTAACATTGAAGAGGTAACCACCTCCGTCACCGGCTTCATTAGAAAATGTATCGGCTGCATCCCCAATCAAAAGCCCTGGATTAACACTGAGGTTGGCGCTAAACTAAAGGACACGGTTACCGCACACAGAGCTATCGTAGACAACCCTGAGGCTACTGCCGAGGACAGGAATTAGCACAAGAAGTCCTGCAAGAAGTCCCAGTCTGTAATCCCCACATGTTTTAAGATGACCACCATCTTTCCTGTCCCCAAGAACTCTAAGGCTTCAAGCCACAATGACTACCACCCTTTAGCACTCATTCTTGTAATCAGGAAGTGCTTTGAGAGGCTCGCTATGGCACACATCAACTCCACCATTCCAGACCCACTCCAATTTGCATACCTCCCCAATAGAACCATAGATGACGCAGTCTCAATTGCTCTCAACACTGCCCTAACCAACTTAGATAAGAGGAATACCTACGTGAGAATGATGTTCATTGACTACAGCTCAGCGTTCAACACCATTGTCCCCTCCAAGCTCGTCACCAAGCTTAGGATTCTGGGTCTGAACACCTCCCTCTGCAACTGGGTCCTGGACCTCCTGACGGGCCGATCCCAGGTGGTGAGGGTAGGCAACATCACCTCTCCCACGCTGACCCTCAACACAGAGGCCCCACAGGGGTGTGTGCTTCGTCCCCTCCTGCACTCACTGTTCACCTACGACTGCGTGGACACACACGACTCCCACACCATCATCAAGTTTGTTGGTGACACAACGGTGATAGGCCTGATCACCAGCGATGATGCGTCAGCTACCAGGAAGGAGGTCAGTGACTTGACAGTGTAGTGCCAGAACAACAACCTTTCCCTCAATGTCAGTAAGACCAAGAAGCTGATCGTGGACTACAGGAAACAGGAGGGGTGAGCACACGCCCATCCACATCGACGGGGCTGCAGTGAAGCAGATGGTCCAAATCACCAAAGACTTAATTAAAATGGTCCAAACACACGTGCACGGTCGTGAAGAAGGCACGACAGCCCTTTTTCCCCTTAGGAGGTTGAAAAAGTTTGGCATGTGCCCTCAAATCCTCAAACAATTATACAGCTGTGCCATTGAGGGCATTTTGACTGGCTGCATCACTGCCTGGTATGGCAATAGCCCTCGATCACCGTAATAGCACCTGGTACGGCAATAGCCCCCGATCACCGCAATAGCACCTGGTATGGCAATAGTCCTCGATCACCGCAATAGCTCCTGGTATGACAATAGTCCTTGATCACCGCAATAGCTCCTGGTATGACAATAGTTCTCTATCACCGCAATAGCACCTGGTATGACAATAGTCCTCGATCACCGCAATAGCACCTGGTATGGCAATAGTCCTTGATCACCGCAATCGCACCTGGTATGACAATAGTCCTCGATCACCACAATAGCACCTGGTATGGCAATAGTCCTTGATCACCGCAATCGCACCTGGTATGACAATAGTCCTCGATCACCGCAATAGCACCTGGTATGACAATAGTCCTCGATCACCACAATAGCACCTGGTATGGCAATAGTCCTCGATCACCGCAATTTTAGTTTTATTTATTTTTTATTTTTTATTTCACCTTTATTTAACCAGGTAGGCTAGTTGAGAACAAGTTCTCATTTGCAACTGCGACCTGGCCAAGATAAAGCATAGCAGTGTGAACAGACAACACAGAGTTACACATGGAGTAAACAATTAACAAGTCAATAACACAGTAGAAAAAAAGAGAGTCTATATACATTGTGGGCAAAAGGCATGAGGAGGTAGGCAAATAATTATAATTTTGCAGACTAACACTGGAGTGATAAATGATCAGATGGTCATGTACAGGTAGAGATATTGGTGTGCAAAAGAGCAGAAAAGTAAATAAATATAAACAGTATGGGGATGAGGTAGGTAAAATTGGGTGGGCTATTTACCGATAGACTATGTACAGCTGCAGCGATCGGTTAGCTGCTCAGATAGCAGATGCTTGAAGTTGGTGAGGGAGATAAAAGTCTCCAACTTCAGCGATTTTTGCAATTAGTTCCAGTCACAGGCAGCAGAGAACTTGAACGAAAGGCGGCCAAATGAGGTGTTGGCTTTAGGGGTGATCTGTGAGATACACCTGCTGGAGCGTGTGCTACGGGTGGGTGTTGCCATCGTGACCAGTGAACTGAGATAAGGCGGAGCTTTACCTAGCATGGACTTGGAGATGACCTGGAGCCAGTGGGTCTGGCGACGAATATGTAGCGAGGGCCAGCCGACTAGAGCATACAGGTCGCAGTGGTGGGTGGTATAAGGTGCTTTAGTAACAAAACGGATGGCACTGTGATAAACTGCATCCAGTTTGCTGAGTAGAGTATTGGAAGCTATTTTGTAGATGACATCGCTGAAGTCGAGGATCGGTAGGATAGTCAGTTTTACTAGGGTAAGTTTGGCGGCGTGAGTGAAGGAGGCTTTGTTGCGGAATAGAAAGCCGACTCTAGATTTGATTTTAGATTGGAGATGTTTGATATGAGTCTGGAAGGAGAGTTTACAGTCTAGCCAGACACCTAGGTACTTATAGATGTCCACATATTCTAGATCGGAACCATCCAGGGTGGTGATGCTAGTCGGGCGTGCGGGTGCAGGCAGCGAACGGTTGAAAAGCATGCATTTGGTTTTACTAGCGTTTAAGAGCAGTTGGAGGCCACGGAAGGAGTGTTGCATGGCATTGAAGCTCGTTTGGAGGTTAGATAGCACAGTGTCCAAGGACGGGCCGGAAGTATACAGAATGGTGTCGTCTGCGTAGAGGTGGATCAGGGAATCGCCCGCAGCAAGAGCAACATCATTAATATATACAGAGAAAAGAGTTGGCCCGAGAATTGAACCCTGTGGCACCCCCATAGAGACTGCCAGAGGACCGGACAGCATGACCTCCGATTTGACACACTGAACTCTGTCTGCAAAGTAGTTGGTGAACCAGGCAAGGCAGTCATCAGAAAAACCGAGGCTATTGAGTCTGCCGATAAGAATATGGTGATGGACAGAGTCAAAAGCCTTGGCAAGGTCGATGAAGACGGCTGCACAGTACCTTCTTTTATCGATGGCGGTTATGATATCGTTTAGTACCTTGAGCGTGGCTGAGGTGCACCCGTGACAGTGGAGAAGATAGACGACTCTGCTTCCGCATGGCAAGCGGTACCGGTTCATCAAGTCTGGCACCAACAGGCTCTTGAACAGCTTCTATGCCAAAGCAAGAAGGCTGATAAATAGCTAACAAACATCTACCCAGACTCTCTGAGTTAACCTTGAATCTTTATTGACCTATTTCTGCACTGTGCACACTCACAGGGCCCTACACACACACTCACTCCATCATCTGCTCACTCACAAATAATATGCACATACATTTATACTGACTCTACACACACACACACACTCACATCTAAGCTGCTGCTACTCTGTTTATCTTATATCCTGTTGCATAGTCCCCTTACCCCTATATGGGGCTCCCAAGGGGAGCAGCAATCTAAGGCACTGCATCTCAGTGCTAGAGGCAGACACCCTGGTTCGATTCCAGGCTGTAACACAACCGGCTGTGATTGGGAGTCCCATAGGGCGGCGCACAATTGGCCCAGAGTCGTCCGGGTTTGGCCGGTGTAGGCCGTCATTGTAAATAAGAATGTGTTCTTAACTGACTTGCCTAGTTAAATAAAGGTTAAATTTACCTCCATTACTCCAGTATTCCTGCACATTGTAAATATGGAATTAGAACTGACCCTGTATACAGTATGCTTGCTTACTTATTGTGTTCTTCATATTTCTTCTTATTTCTTGTGTGTTTTTCTAGTGTTACATTGTTATTGATTATTGCATTGTTGAGTTTGCAAGAAAGGCATTTCACTGTACTTGTGCGTGTGACATTGAAACTTCAAATCATTTTCAGTCGAGGTGATACTCAATGATATCGTAATAATGCATGCATTGACACATTGACATTTAAGAATTGTGGCCTTTGGTAGTGCTCTGAGAAAAAATGGGTGCCTAGAATGTGTGGAGTACATCATCCTGATATGACTTGCTACACAATAGTACAATCAATTGGCATCACTGTGCCCACCTGGAGCCACAATGCTCTTTTACCTTACAAACTCAGTGGATAATTGTACTTTCCTGTCCCCTATCATCACTGCCCAAAGTGAATCACTACTGGGATTTCTGCCTTTGAAAGATGAAGACAAATAGTGTATTCTACTTCTATAGGGAACAGCCATTGAGAAGAGTTTCTAGGATAAACATTCCGCGATACAAAATACCAGTTTGCAATAATTATGATCCTCTAAACATAAAGCATTACAAGCAAGCATGGATTAAATAGACTATAGAGCCGAAAGGACAAAGAGAGTTTAAGGCAGAAATCTGGACTAAATGCACTAACTTCTCATTTAAAATGAAACACATATTTGAGTTAAGAGTTTTTGAAAGAATGGTTTACATTTCATTGATGTGAAAGAAAATGAAATTGCTTGTCCTGCGTGGAATCCACAACTGACTGATTCTTCACAGTGAAGTTAAAACATAGTGTGGTGAAGTGTTTTGAATCACAATTGATTGATTTAGGCTGGCTGGCTGCAAAGGCTCACTAAGATCTACCCTCGCTGAAAAGGCTCACTAAGATCTAGCCTCGCTGCAAAGGCTCACTAAGATCTACCCTCGCTGAAAAGGCTCACTAAGATCTAGCCTCGCTGAAAAGGCTCACTAAGATCTTCTCTCGCTGAAAAGGCTCACTAAGATCTTCTCTCGCTGCAAAGGCTCACTAAGATCTACCCTCGCTGAAAAGGCTCACTAAGATCTAGCCTCGCTGAAAATGCTCACTAAGATCTTCTCTCGCTGCAAAGGCTCACTAAGATCTGCCCTCGCTGAAAAGGTTCACTAAGATCTACCCTCGCTGCAAAGGCTCACTAAGATCTACCCTCACTGAAAAGGCTCACTAAGATCTTCTCTCACTGAAAAGGCTCACTAAGATCTACCCTCGCTGAAAAGGCTCACTAAGATCTACCCTCGCTGAAAAGGCTCACTAAGACAGCGCAACATAGAGGGCAAGGAGTAACTGTATCAATAATACCACTAGCTACCATTACCATACATTTGAAAATGTTCCTTTGATCCAAACAGGTTTTATGACCAAAAGGATAGGCCTACACTGAAAAAATTACTCAAAAAGAAGGACATCTATTTGTTTTACCATGAGTTTTATACCGCTACAAAAATAGTTTTTTTGTTCAAAATAATAGTTTACGGGACTGCTCATATAAAATGCCTTCCAAGCTTTTCTCCTCATTCAATCCAACTACTGTAGGCCTAGTTGGATTATTCAGCACATTGCACTGCCACACAGTAGCTTTTGTGTGCACTGTACTGGATCACTGAGCAAGGGGAGAGAGAAAGAAAGCGTATTCTTTCCTCTTTCCAGTTCTCCTTTTTAGCTTGTGTATTATTCTCCTCACTACCTCATATACAGATGTAGGATCTTAATTTGAGCCAGTTTGCTACAGCAGGAAAATAATCCTGCAGCAACAGGACATTTGTATTACTATGTGGATTTTAATCAATGGCCACTTTGCAGGGATTGAAACATTTTTCATAAGGAAAAATCTAATCTGAACTTTCAAAGCTGAAATTATAATAATAAAATGAAATAATAACAATGAATAATGAATCAATAATTACAAACATCAGAAGCCTTTTTAAACCTCAAATACACTACAAGTTTTAAATGTCCTACATTGCAGGAGAGTTCTTCTGCAACAGGGTGATCAAATTAAGATTCTACATATGCATAGAACCTTTTCAGAGATGAGGGTACTTTGCTTTTGTGGGAAATCACAGGCTGTGGACTCGCTTGCAGCACCCACGTATCTTGCTTTGAGTTTGTTTTCGCATATGATTTTATGGGAAAATGTTGGACTATAGACCATATTATAAGCTATGGATTTTAGTGATAAACTCCGTTTTTTTATTGTGCTCATCATTCCACTTCTGATGACACATAATACACATATCCCTGACTGAAAAATGAATTACATCCTTTTAATAAAGAAAAGCAATAGCTATTTAAAGTTCAGGGTGCACTTACCAGAGGTTCCATCCTTCAGGTGAACCATCCAATGGTCATCTTTTTTTACTAGGGGACACGTCTTTTTAAAGAATCTCATTTTTGCGGGACATTTGATTTCACACAGTTTTGATTCTCTGGTTAACAAAGACGTAGCTAGATAGATGAGGCCTATGAGTAATTCCCTAAATTATTCTCCTATGATGGGTGGAAACACACGAATCTGGCTGTCATGGATAGGCGGATGGGTCAAACTTCTGATGCCAGCTTTAGTTCATTTAGAGAGACCTCATCAACGACCAGTAGTTTCCAATTGATGCCGTATCTCAAATCCTTCCAGCAGGCTGATTAAAAGCGAATGTTTAGGACACTACGGTGAACGCCCATTTCTTTTGCTTCATGACATAGTGCCTCCCTTCAGAGTAAGCGAACATTATAGAGTGTGAGCAGAACACATGTGGCGGCTGTCAATGATGTAAAAAGGCATGTGAAATGTCACTGTCAGACAAGAAGGAACTCTTCCCACCACCTCTTACTACCATCAGATCGCTTTTCTCACGCTATGGGGTCCACAAAGTCTCTTCATGCCCCCTTGTCTGAATACTCACCAGGATTCGTTGACATTCCACGAGGGTGTCCGTTGCTGTTGGTGTGATGTCACTCCTAGGTGAAGGGCAAGAAAGCAGCCTTAGGGTGAACCTAAACATCTGAGCGAATGTGCAACTTTGTTTAACAAGGGGAGGGGATGTCCTCATGGAGAAACGCCCACCCTCGCTAGAACATCTGAGGAGTATTTGCTCTGATAGGTTTGTGACCTCTTGGTTGTTGGATCAAAGGGCGGCAGTGCTTTCAGCGAGGACCATGTGGCTCACCCAGCCGTATGCATAAGGAGGATATTTTCTAAACAGTGGTATCAACTGCAGTGGGACGTTAGGTGCATTGCCTCCTTGACTGCAGTACTTGACCTCATGGAAAGCTGTGGATGTCGGAGATGCCTCAAGACAGCTAATCTTGACAGTTTTGGGCCTTAACAGACAGCAATCAGTTGCTAACAAGCAGCCCTTGAGCTATCAAGGTCCAGGAACCTAAAAACATTGGCTATCTGGTGCTAAGGCCTTTTTATCCACTCCTTCCACCTCCATCTCCCCACCCACTCCCTGGCCCTTTTTCTCCTTGTAACACACTGTTACTGGGCTGTGATTGATTGTTTGGAAATAGCAGTAATGTAGCCAGGCAGGAATGCCATTACTTTGAGATTCACACACCCCTACGAAATTCCAGTCCGCCGGTGAGACAGAGCGTCAGAGACAGACTTAAAAACGCCTGGAATTTACATTAATTCATGTTTAAAAGCTCAGGGAGGAATTATTGCTCACTGTTTACAGAAAGGCGTTCCAGGAATCAATTGACCTCTTTTTTTTCTCTCTCTTGCTCTCCCTTGGTCTTCTCCTGGGTCCATTTGGAGGCTCCAAAGCAAACACTCTCTTTCATAAACAAGCTTTTAGGCCTGTCCTCTCCGACTGTCCATCTCATAAAGTTGATGAAGCTTCACGGACCACTGGCTTACATGAGAGTGAAGGTTAAGTGTTGCACCGCACTGTAGTCAGTATTCACCTGTAGAAGAAAGGGGGTCTCTATGACAAATCCTTTTACTTGGCTTCAGAAAAAAAAAGAAAAACAGGAAATATTAGGAATAGAAATCGTTTGATCATCTTACAATTCTTCCGTTTTGACAGCTGTGTCCTGACGTTGTGTCTATAAGATGGACTGGATGACATCCATCTGTCTTGACACACACAGCACAGGTCTAATCAAGGTCTAATCAAAAACCAGTGGCTGCCGTTGATTGGCTGAATACCCGGGCTGGGGGGTGGTTGGAGTTTTGTAAACAAAGTAAAATGACAGAAATATGATTTCTGTCATATTTCGACCGGCCAGTATTTTTTTCTCTAAGATATATAAAGCAATCTATGCATTTAAACAACAGCATAAATACACCTATTTCACTTTTGCATGTCAAAAACCGAATGATCATAACTGCACATGCTGCCATTGTTTTGAACAGATTCAGTGGTCTAAAGTACTTAAGTAAAAATACTTGAAAGTACTACTTATTTATATTTTTGACCATTTTTACTTTACCACATTTCTAAAGAAAATAATGCACTTTTTACTTCATACATTTTCCCTGACACCCAAAAGTACTCGTTACATTTTGAATGCTTAGCAGGACAGGAAAATGGTCCAATTCACACACTTATCAAGAGAACATCCCTCATCCCTACTGCCTCTGACCTGGCAGACACACATGCTTCTTTTATAAATGATGTCTGAGTGTTGGAGTGTGCGTGTGGCAATCTGTATATATATTTTTAAATGGTGCCGTCTGGTTTGCTTAATATAAGGAATTAGACATTTTTACTCCTTTACTTTTGATACTTAAGTATACTGTAGCAAATACATTTACTTTAATGACATTTACTTTTGATACTTAAGTATATTTAGAACCAAATAGTTTTAGACTTTTACTCAAGTAATGTTTTACTGGGTGACTTTCACTTTTGCTTGAGCCATTTTCTATTAAGGTATCTTTATGTTTACCCAAGTATGACAATTGGGTACATTTTCCACCACTGATTAGATTACACTATTTAGAACGAGCAGCCAGCTCACAAACTAACGGGTGCACCAGGAGGAACGTAACAAGCATGCAGATGCAATATGTGAAAACACATGATCTAACTGGGGATATCTAGCTAGCTTAATGTCACAAAGCATGATGTGCTAGCCAATTAAGTTTGATTCTGAAATAACTTTGTATTTCTGAGTTAGTCAGATATTAGTTTAGAAAGACTTGAAATTGGAATGTGAGCTAACTAGCTAGCTAGATGTTTATCATTAGAAGAAAATGGGTTCTTTTGACAGCTCGTGGGTGGGAGAGAAGGGAAAGAGGTGAACATCTTTTTTGTAAAGTTGCGAATCTGCAAGTACCCGAAGAAATGTGTCTGGGGTATACTGTGCTCTCTCTAAGTAAATGGTATACTGTGATATGAGGAGTGTCAAACAGTGATTGAGATTGAGGCTTTTGAATGTCAGAGTCACACAGACTCCTAAATAGGTGAAAGTATTGGGAGCTACTGCGAAAATCTGGAGATTCTATCGCAAGGGATTGGGATAGATGTGATGGGGTCTGATGTTTACAGTAGGAGGTTGTCAGCATACAGAGACAGTTTGTGGACCTGCCCTCCTCGACTTATACCTGTCATCCCCAGATGTACAGAACACACTTTATTGCACAACTCAAGACACACACATGGACGTAGCAAGAAGGGAATAGTAGAAGTGGTTTCTAGGAAAGTAGGAATTAAAGAATGTAGTGCACAGTGGTAATAAGGCAATGTGTTATGTTAACCATAATATAGAAAGATGGCTTGGAGTTTGATGGCTATATCAAATAGGAGAGGACTCATTGAACAGCCCTGACAATTTCCTCTATTTGATTTAACCTTTATTTAACTAGGCAAGTCAGTTAAGAACAAATTCTTATTTACAATGACGGCCGACACCGGCCAAACTCAGACGACAGTGGGCCAATTGTGCACCACCCTATGGGATTCCCAATCATGACCAGTTGTGATACAGTCTGGATTCAAACCAGGTTGTCTGTAGTGACACCTCTAGCTGAGATGCAGTGCCTTAGACCACTGTGCCACTTGGGAGCCCAAGTGCAGGGAGAAATATTGTGAGAGGGTGCTGTTAGTACGAACAGCTGCGTGAGGCGCTGAATACAGGACCATTATCCACGAGACAAAAGTAAGGCCAATTACAAATCTATCAAGTGCAGTAAATACATTCAAATGCCTTCTGGGCAACCAGAAGAATTTGGTGAGTAAAGAATATGAAATAAGCGCTGTAGGTTACCGAATGATTGTCTACCCGTGATAAAAACCTGCCTGATCCCGGTGTAATACTGTAGACATAACTGCTTCTAGTCGGATAGCCAGAACCTTAGTAAGTATCTTATAGTCACAGGAAAGCAGGCTGACGTGGCACTACGACTCAAATTTCAGCGGGTCTTTCCACTTTTTCAGGAGGACTGATATTATGGCCTGTGACATGGTTGGGGGGAGTGGCCCCTGTGTAAGTGCCTCAGCGTAGACATTGCATAATAAGGGTGTCAGCTTAGGATACATATATTTTTTTAACTCAATTGGGTAACCATATGGACCTGAGGCCTTACCCGTTTTCATTGATTTTATTGCCCTGTCAATCGTTGCTACAGAGATGGGCTTCTTAAAGAATCACAAAGAAATGGACAGTGTGGTTAAAGAGCAATCATTTGCTTCTGATGAGTAAAGGTCCTTGTAGATATTTTCTAATTGATCATTTATACACTTTTGGTCTGAAGTCATCACACCTGCTGGAGATTAGGATTTCAGCTATTAGGCCAGATGCTGCTGTTTGCCTAGGTCCTTTACTCATGAAGTTTGAGAAAGAGAAACACCAACTGGTGATGGTCCCCGAAAGAGGTGGCAGTTAAATATAGGTACATATGTCGGGACGGCAGGTAGTTTAGTGGTTCAGAGCGTTAGGCCAGTAACCAAACAATTGCTGGTTCTAATCCCCAAAACCTGCTATGTGAAAACTCTGTCGATGTTCCCTGCAAAGCACTTAACTCAAATTGCTCCTGTAAGTTTCTCTGGATCAAAGTGCCTGCTAAATGGATTTTAAATTGATCACTCTTTTGTCACAAAGAATTTCCCTGCTGCATGACGAAATTCAAATGAGCCTCGTGAGCCCCTGAAAATGAGCAGTTCTCTTTATCTCCATGTGGGGGAAGTCAAGTCATTGGGATCAGGGCTTGCAATCAAAATAATTTCCTTGCTCAAACGCTGAAACGCTGGGCCTAGGTCCTATGACTGCAACATTCAAATGTACAGAAATGCATCTGAAATGCAGCCATACACAGCAACAACCATTGTTTTTTACAGATTAATAATACAATATACATATTGGTCTCCACTAGGCTATGACATAGAAGTGTCAAGGTCAAAATTGAGTTAAATTGTGGCCAGGGGTGGACTAGCGGATAGGGCCACTGCCTTCAGTGTGCACATATAGGCCTACCGTGTCAGTGTGGGTTTGATTCCAGCCCATGTCCTTCCCTCAAAAAATAACTAGATCCCCCCCGATTGACTTATTTATACATTTGAAATATGGACAGTTGAGGGATATTTTACCCCAGATCTTGATAAGAAATGACCATACCTTTTGGATAAAATAAATGGGAAACTAAATAAAAGCTTGTCAAATAAATAATACAATACCAACCAGAGGGTTATCTTTAAAGACTTTGGTTGCAAGCAGGACTAACGTTCAGGCAACACCGATATCGTCTTTTAGGGAATGGTAATGAGGTGACCAATGACCAACAATTGGTGATTTTAGTACGTATTGATGGTTTAACAAGACATCAGCTGGCGATGATCTAGTGTCATCGATGGCTGCAATAGGCCCCTTGATATTTGATTATATTCCAATAGGCTACATTCTAGCCTGGCCATTGTCACATAATGAACGGTGTGAACACTGTTAATAGGCTACGCTACTGTTGTGTGATGAGCTGATTTGGGCCATCAGTTGATTGACAGAATGATAAACTTTCCTCCAGTGTGGATCCTCGCCCATGTTTTGTTTAATTTGTATTATTTTTGTGGTACTTTTTACCCCCCAATTTCGTGATATCCATTTGGTAGTTACAGTCTTGTCCCCTCGCTGCAACTCCTGTATGGACTCGTGACAGGTGAAGTTGAGAGCCATGCTTCCCCCGAAACACGACCCTGCCAAGCCGCACTTCTTCTTGACACACTGCTCGCTTAACCCAGAAGGCAGCCACACCAATGTGTTGGAGGAAACACAGTACAAGTGGCAACCGTGTCAGTGTGCATGCGCCCGGCCTGCCACGCCACAGGAGTCGCTAGAGCGCGATGGGACAAAGACATGTAGTCTGTAGTGACACCTCAAGCACTGCGATGCAGTGACTTAGACCGCAGCACCACTTGGGAGGCCTGTCCCCCACATTTTATAATTTGTCAATATAGTTCTGTTCTTTGGTGTGGATTGAAAGCCTGTAATGTGTGGCTTTAATATTTCTTTACATAAAGAGATTTTGTTGAGCTGAGACACTTTTCTTTGATGTGTAAATTATCAGACTATTCGTTTCACTTATTGAAAAGATTTAGATAAATGCAATTAACTTGTGGGCCTAATGTAGGCTCAGGCTGGTCACTAGTTTTCCCAACACTCATGAGGCTCGGAGACGGAGCGCGCTGCTTAGATCAGGGTTTCCAAAACTCGGTCCTGGGGCCCCCCCTGGGTGCACATTTTGTTTTTTGCCCTAGCACAACACAGCTGTTTCAAATCCTCAAAGCTTGATGATGAGTTGGTTATTTGAATAAGCTGTGTAATGCTAGGGCAAACACCAAAATGTGCACCCAGGGAGGGCCCCAGGTCCGAGTTTGCGAAACCCTGGCTTAGACCACTGTGCTATGGCAGTTCACAATGCTCTAGCAAACACCAACCTGGGGTGGCAGGGTAGCCTAGTGGTTAGAGCGTTGGACTAGTAACTAAAAGGTTGCAAGCTCAAATCCCCGAGCTGACAAGGTACAAATCTGTTATTCCGGCCCTTAACAGGCAGTTAACCCACTGTTCCTAGGCTGTCATTGAAAATAAGAATTTGTTCTTAACTGACTTGCTTAGTAAAAAAATAAAAACTCAGTAAACTATCAATAATGATGATACATAGGTGTGCCATATAGGTGTGCCATATCACAGCCCTAAGCTTATCCACTAGGAAATTAATGCCTAAATTGTTAACTTTTTTGTTGTTTCTGTTTAAACCCTGTTACCATGTGGAATAAATGCATTAAAAAAATCTGTGTCAAAGGGTAGTGGACCGGATTCAAATCCATGCTGACTCTGGCATACTGTATGTGTACTGAGGTCAGTGGCTGTAACCGCAAGACCACACATGCACTGATGCATCCAAGATAATTTATTCTGCCTATTGCTTTCCTTAAACATATAATAAAACAGTTGATAAAAAAAATACAGTATTTTCCCAAATGAAAAATACATCTAGCCCCTACAAATATGCCAATGTATTATAATCCACATAAGAATTCACAGGAGACACACTGTAGCCTGCATCTAGCCTACATACGGTATGGTACTGCATTGTATACAAACACCTCTTCCAGCTGGTCCCTTGCACCAATTCTAAGTATTTCTTCAGATATTCAAATCCTCCCTGCTGCAAGATTATTTTCCTCCTGCGAGGAACTTGACGTCTGTACAATCGTCCCGGCACCTCTGTTAGAAGGTGTGGTTGTCACACCCTGATGTTTCACCTGTCTTTGTGATTGTCTCCACCCCCCTCCAGGTGTCGCCCATCTGCCCCCTTTATCCCCTGTGTATTTATACCTGTGTTCTCTGTTTGTCTGTTGCCAGTTTGTTTTGTTTGTCAAGTCAACCAACATTTTCGTGTCAGCTCCTGCTTTTCCCCAGTCTCTCTTTTCTTGTTCTCCTGGTTTTTGACCCTTGCCTTTCCTGACCCTGTACCTGCCCGCCTGACCACTCTGCCTGCCCCTGACCCTGAGCCTGCCTGCCGTCCTGTACCTTTGCACCTGTTGCTGTAATACATATTGTTACCTCGACAAGGTCTGCATCTGGGTCTTCCCTTGATACCTGATAGTGATATTGACCCGTAGGAAGACAAATGTACAGAACACACTTTATTGCACACACTTAAGACACACACACAGCAATGTAGCAAGAGGGGACTAGTAGAAGTGGTTTCTAGGAAAGAAGGAATTAAAGAATGGCTGAAAGCTAACATGGCAACTAATATAAACAGCATGTACAGATACAACCGTTAGTAGGGCTGGGCTAAACGTGTTGGCTGCTGGGGCTAATATAGCACACGGTAGTATATACAATTACATGCTAGGCTACAAATTGGGGCATAGTGACATATGCCGTTTACAATTAGTGGCAATGCTAATATGTGAACAGTAAGCCTCTAGAACATGACCATGGGGGATGCTATCTTAGGTTGGGCAATAGGTAGTTTATTACTACATAACAACCTAACAGTCAAACTATACATACACAACATGGATAAATAGTAGTGTCCTAGTTCACTTACATAGGTCAGTGATGCACTAACACTAGCGTGTGTTGGGAGAGTCCAGGGCTGCAGGAGGAAGGTCAATGGGATGTGGCCCAGCTGTTGGTTTGCAGTGCAGAGCTCCTCACTCTGCTGCTGAAGACTGAGAGAAAGAGGCAAGTAATTGGAAGAGGCAAGAGGCATCTGTGATTGGCTGACCCCATAGTTTGATAAGGCAATCCTTACAACCTGGCCTAGCAACAAAGATGTGTTTTGCCAGTTTATGGCCCCTTAAGGCATCAGTATGCTTCAGTTCGGCTGGCGCATAGCAAAAGTAAAATAGCCGAACTGAATGAGTGTGCTGCATACTCCCTTCAAAAGACCTTTGCTTGAAAAACAAGAATCTGTCATTAATTTTGACGTTTTTGTCAAGATCTTAGTCACAAATTTGACATCTAACTAAGATGTTCAGTGCGGTTTTTCTCAATGAAAAAATGTGCATGAAAATGAGTTGTCTCTTGTTGAATGACAACAAAGACTTAATTGAACGATAGGACTAAAAACAAACGAAGGATAACTAATATAAAATATACTGTGTCCGTAGAATGTGTATAAAAGTAAAAGCTGGAAGTAGAAGCCTAAGTGTTGTTGTCCATTATTTTACTCCAATTAGGAGATGGGTGGTAGGTTTAGGAGAAAATAATAATGGAAAATATATTTTAACAAATATATACAGTACCAGTCAAAGTTTGGACACACCTACTCATTCAAGAGTTTTTCTTTATTTTTTAAAACTATTTTCTACATTGTATAATAATAGTGAAGACATACAAACTATGAAATAACACATATGCAATCATGTAGTAATCAAAAAAGTGTTAAACAAATCTAAATATATTTTATATTTGAGGTTATTCACAGTAGCCACCCTTGCCTTGATGACAGCTTTGCACACTTGGCATTCTCTCAACCAACTTCATGAAGAATGTTTTCCAAAAGTCTTGAAGGAATTCCCACATATGCTGAGCACTTGTTGGCTGCTTTTCCTTCACTCTGCAGTCCAACTCATCCCAAACTATCTCAATTGGGTTGATGTCAGGTGATTGTGGAGGCCAGGTCATCTGATGCAGCACTCCATCACTCTCCTTCTTGGTCAAGTAGCCCTTATACAGCCTGGAGGTGTGTTTTGTGTCATTGTCCTGTTGAAAAACAAATGATAGTCCCACAAAGTGCAAACTAGATGGGATGGCGTACCACTGCAGAATGCTGTGTGCATTGAGTTCTAAATAAATCACTGACAGTGTCACCAGCAAAGCACCCCCACACCATCACACCTCCTCTTCCATGCTTCACGGGGGGAACCACACATGCGGAGCTCATCCATTCACCTACTCTGTGTCTCACGAAGACATGGCAGTTAGAACCAAAAATCTAAAATTTTGACTCATCAGACCAAAGGACAGATTTCCACCCGTCTAATGTCCATTGCTCTTGTTTCTTGACAAGCAAGTCTCTTCGTCTTATTGGTGTTCTTTAGTAGTGGTTTCTTTGCAGGAATTCGACAATGAAGGCCTGATTCACGCAGTCTCCTCTGAACAGTTGATGTTGAGGTGTGTATGTTACTTGAACTCTGTGAAGCATTTGTTTGGGCTGCAATTTCTGAGGCTGATAACTTGAACTTATTCTCTGTAGCAGAGGTAACTCTGGGTTCTCATGAGAGACAGTTTCATCGTAGAGCTTGCTGGTTTTTGCGACTGCACTTGAAGAAACTTTCAAGGTTCTTGAAATGTTCCGGATTGACTGACTTTCATGTCTTAAAGTAATGATGGACTGTCACTTCTCTTTGCTTATTTGAGCTGTTCTTGCCATAAAATGGACTTGGTATTTTACCAAATAGGGCTATTTTCTGTATACCACCCTACATTGTCACAACACAACTGATTGACTAAAACGCACTAAGAAGGAAAGAAATTCCATAAATGTACTTTTAAGAAGGCACACCTGCTAGTTGAAATGCATTCCAAGTGAATACCTCAGGAATGCCAATAGCGTGCAAAGCTGTCGTCAGGGCAAGGGTGGCAACTTTGAAGAATCTCAAATATAAAATATATTTTGATTTGTTTAACCCTTTTTTGGTTACTATATGATTCCATATGTGTCATTTCATAGTTGTGATGTCTTCACTATTATTCTACAATGCAGAAAATAGTTTTAAAAAATAAAAAAAAACCCTGGAATGAGTAGGTGTGTCCAAACTTTTAACTGGTACTGTATATATTTACAATAATATATATATATATATATATATATATATATATATATATATATATATATATATATATATATATATATATATATATAAAACATATATATGGGGGATTGGACATTTTGCAGACAATTACATTGATAGAAGGCACAATCTATTTGCAATATTAAAGCTGATCAACCCCCCCCACCCCCACCTCAAAAAAAATAATAGAGCAGTGACTGTTGACCAATCACCGCTGAAGGGGCGTAAACTTTGGCTCTGAACCTGGGCTTGCCTCCAGAAAAAAAAATTGTGGGCACAAACAGTCCCCCCCCCCCCAACAAAAACCACAAAGTCCAAAACGAACCAAAACATCACAAAATGTTGTCATAAACTCTACCAAACTTTTTTGTCTGTAAACATGTGGATGCCTTTAGGCTGCAGCGGGGGGTCCCTATTTGGTGCAGTTAGAAGTCCCACAGAGTTAGAAGTCCCACATAGTTAGAAGTCCCACGGAGTTAGAAGTCCCAAAGTTAGATGTCCCACAGAGTTAGATGTCCCACAGAGTTAGAAGTCCCACAGAGTTAGAAGTCCCACAGAGTTAGAAGTCCCACAGAGTTAGAAGTCCCAAAGTTGTGTCTCTGTCCCAGGGCTAGAGAGAAGGTTTGAGAGAGGGGTTTCTACAATGCTGGGAATAGGCTAGCCAGTGAAGGGCATGTCCTCTCTGGATGCTTTCCCACATGACAGCGATGTCATTGTGTGGCCGCGTGCCGATCTATTGCTGATTAGCACAATGGCCTGAGGTTGGGCGTGACGTGATACTGGCAGTGATGTCATGGAGTCCAAGAGCTTCGCAGGTCGACTGCAACATTTGCGTCCAGAGGACCTCGAGTCATTACTTATTGACCTGGTTTGGCACTGATATCGGCACTGGGAGCGGACGGAGAGTTGACGAACCAAACGTTCGTCAACTCTCCGTCCGCTCCCACACACACGTTTTCTGAGACATGATGGCATTACCCATAAGACGTGCTTGGTGGGATGAACGAGCCTGATACGCCTGTGAGGCCACTGTTTTCACTATGTGGGACACCAGACTACCTCAGTCATAGCATTAAATCATAGGTCATTCATTTCAGGGACCCTTCCCTATGCAACTCTTTAACAGGGTCTCAGTTATCATGTGCTGGGGTATCCCCTAACTGTGTGTGTTTGTGTTTGTATTAGTGTGTGTGTGTGTGTTTTTGTTTACAAGAAATCCTCACAAGGATAGTAAAACAAGGAACATTTGGACAAGTGGGGAAATTTTGCAGGTCCCCACAGGGAAAAATGCTATTTTAGGTTTAGGGTTTAGGTTACAATTAGGGTTAGAGTTAGAATGAAGGTTAGGGTTAGGGGTTACGGTTAGGTTTAAGTTTAGGGTTAGGTATAGTTTTAGGGTTAGGGTTAGGTGTTAAGGTTAGGCTTAGGGTTAGGGGTTAAGGTTAGGGTTAGATTTAGGGTTAGGGAAAATAGGATTTTGGATGGGAAACAATTATTTGGTCCCCTCAAGGATACCAATACAAATCTATGTGTGTGTGTTGAGAGGGGTGTTGTTCAGGCCACTCAATCACTTAGATGCTCCCAGTGGCGCCGTTCCTTCATAAACTCAATGAACTTGCATAGTGGCATCGTTTGCTACTTGTGAGTGTTTGAATGGGCTAGTCTGTAAGTATGTATGAGTGTGTGTTAGAGAGTTTGTAAGTGTGTGTTAAGTGCCTTTCCTGCTAGTGTGGGGGCCTTTTCTTCTCCCATTGTTCACATAGTGACTGGATACAGCTGCTGCAGCTCCTATGGTACAAAAAGCGCTTCTAGCACCAGTCCCTAAGCTCACTTCTGCTACAGAAACCAGGGGAGAGCGAGGCCAGCGTATATCTGCTTACAAACTATTTGCTAAATGTTTTATTCCAGTGTCTCAGATGACAACGGCAAAACTGTCTCAGTTGGCAGCTCAGCCTACGCGGGTATCAGTCAGGTAATAAGTACAAGCATGCAGGAGGCAATCGATCAACGCACAAGTTGAATGATATGACAGCAACAAACGGTTTACAGACACCCAAAAGCTGAAGTCAAGTTGTAATGCAGGAGAGAGATGAATCACAGGTCAAGATCATCAGCTAAGAAGAAAGTATTGTTTATACTTATTGTCAGAGAGCAGTGAGGATATCATTAATTTATGTATGCACTAGGTGACTGATAGGGGGCGCTGTTTTGAAGCCACCGTGCCTCCATCTTGCCACTACCCAACCATTCAAAAACATATTTTGGAAGCTCTAGAAATGCATTTATTCATGTCTTTATTAATTTCTGCCACATTTATTCTATTAAAGACACCTTAATGCATACTTTGAAATTATATTATGTGAGCTAAACATCAAAATAAATAAATAAAAATATATAAAAACAGCATCATTTTTGGAGATCACTAATGTTAGTGAGTCCAATACAACAAAAAAAGGACTGCTCCTACTTGGGAGTGCCAATAAGGCCGACCGGTGGCTTCAAAGCCTCTAAATGGCCAATACATACAGTGCTTTTGGAAAGTATTCAGACCTGTTGACTTTTTCCACATTATGTTACGTTAAAACCTTATTCTAAAACGGATTAAATCGTTTTTTTTCTCTCATCAATCAGCACCCAATATCCCATAATGAAAATGCACAAATAGTTTTTTAGATTTCTTTGCAAATTTATAAAAAATAAACAGAAATATCACATTTACATAGTAGGTATTCAGAATCTTTACTCAGTACTTTGTTGAAGCACCTGTGGCAGCAATTACAGACTCAAGTCTTCTTGGGTATGACGCTACAAGCTTGGCACACCTGTATTTGGGGAGTTTCTCCCATTCTTCTCTGCAGATCCTCTCAAGCTATGTCAGGTTGGATGGGGAGCGTCACTGCACAGCTACTGTATGTTCAGGTCTCTACAGAGATGTTAGACTGGGTTCAATTCTGAGCTCTGGCTGGGCCACTCACGGACATTCAGAAGCTTGGCTGTGTGCTTAGGGTTGTTGTTCTGTTGGAAGGTGAACCTTCGCCCTGGTCTGAGGTCCTGAGCGCTCTGGAGCAGGTTTTCATCAAGGATCTCCGTTCATCTTTACCTCAATCTTGACTAGTCTCCCAGTCCCTGCCGCTGAAAAACATCCCCCACATTATGATGCTGCCACCACCATGCTTCACTGTAGGGATGGTGCCAGGTTTCCTCCAGACGTGATGCTTGGCATTCAGGCCAAAGAGTTCCATCTTGATTTCATCAAGATGGTCCGAGAGTCTTTAGGGGCCTTTTAGCAAACTCCAAGCAAAGCTGCCATGTGCCTTTTAGTGAGGAGTGGCTTTCGTCTGGCCACTCTACCATAAAGGCCTGATTGATGGAGTGCTGCAGAGATGGTTGTCCTTCTGGAAGGTTCTCCCATTTCCACAAAGGAACTCTAGAGTTATGTCAGAGTGACCATCGGGTTCTTGGTCCCCTCCCTGACCAAGGCCCTTCTCCCCCTATTGCACAATCTGGCCGAGCGACCAGCTCTAGGAAGAGTCTTGGTGGTTCAAAACTTCTCCCATTTAAGAATGATGGACACTGTGATCTTGGGGACATTCAATGCTGCAGAAATGTTTTGGTCTCCTTCCCTAGATCTGTGCCTCAACACAATCCTGTCTCGTAGCTCTACGGACAATTCCTTCGACCTCATGGCTTTGTGTTTGCTCTGATATGCACTGTCAACTGTGGGACCTTATATAGACAGCCTTTCCAAATGATGTCCAATCAATTTAATATACCACAGGTGGACTCCAGTCAAGGATGATCAATGGAAACACGATGCATCTGAGCTCAATTTCAAGTCTCATAGCAAAGGGTCTGAATACTTATTTATGTTTTTTTGTTTTTAATACATATGCAAAAAAAAGAAACTGTTTTTGCTTTTTCATTATGGGGTAATGTGTGTAGATAGCTGAGGAAATTGTTTTATTTAATCCATTTTAGAATAAGGCTGTGACGTAACAAAATGTGGAAAAAGTCAAGGGGTCTGAAAACTTTCCGAAGGCAATGTAGCATCAGCGATTGCTGATCCAGCGTTTACATACATCATTGGAGGACATGCCTAGGCTATTGTGCACTTTTGAATCTTTGCCAGCCTTTTGTGTGGTTGAATAGGCAGATTGAGGCAGACATATTTTGTCAAAATGAAGTGGTTGTGAAAGCAGTGGGATTGGGAGGCATGGTACCACAGAGGTTGGACTGTAACTGTATACAGGGTGTGCAGCGAAGCCTCCCGACAGAGTAAACCTGCTACATTTTGATTCCACCTTGAAATCTGGTATGAGATGATGGGTATCAAATGAAAGATCTGGATAAGATCTAGTTATATGGTGCAACTATAGGCAACCCCCTAGGGCCAAGTTACCTGGGGTGATGTTTTCTCAATATAGCGAACAACGCAATGAGCAAACCATACACCAGTCAACGATTGGTCGCCATAATTTAGACTTGGGATTCAGCAAACCAACCCTTGTTGCCAATCAGTCACAAAGTCCCAAAGTGGTTCCCTTACAACCAATTGTAATTTCAATGCCAGATGTACCTATCAGTACTTTTGCAGGAAGCTGAACAAATGAACCTTCATAAAAGCTATAATTGGAGCAGCTGGATTTGTAATGTTGATCCTCTGCTTGTACCATGTGATGAGGAGGAGGATAACTCCAAAGCTACAACAGCTGTTTGAACTAGTACAAATATTCACTGCAATTCATGAGTCACCAAACGTGGAATGTGTACAAGACAGGATGTACTGTAGGTTCACATGCAAGAGGGGTGTTTAGAACTTCGTAAAATAAAACCACATTGGCATCTTTGAATCAGTCTAGGATGTGAATCATGTCTATAATGAAACATGCAGAGACTCATCATCACATGAAAGCGTACAGCCACTGACAATGATTTAATTATCACTCGACTACATTACTCTGCAATTGCTGAAGTGCCATGTAACAACAATGTCGTTAATGCAGAAATAATAGCAACTAAATGTGGAACACTCACAGTGTTAACATGGTGAGAATAACATTAGTGGAACACTCACAGTGTTAACATGGTGAGAATAACATTAGTGCATGAGCATTCCAAACTGTCACAAGCCATATAGTCAGCAGAGCAATTCCATTTATTGCATAACAATCACCACATGCTTAGTTTTGAGATGACAGAGTGCTAACTGCAAGGACACGGCTTCTATAAGATTCAGATTCAGTTGGAACTGTCTTCACTAGAAAACTGTATTCTCAAGATAGCTAGTCTAGAGCTGTCAAACTTGTCTCTCAACAAGCATATTTAAGTCATTTCAAGTTTTCAATTCAAGTATTAGCCCAATATGCAGTGAGATTTTTAATTGAGTGTTGAATTAGGTTACTTTGATTCTCACAGATTCAGCATGAATCCCATACAAAACAACATTTAATAAAACCTGAATGAATGAACTTGTAAACATTTTTTAACTGGGATGAAATGTTAAATATCAACGCGCAAACAATCCTGTCTCATGTCAGATCTTTCTCTGTGTTAACATGTTCTCTGTGTTAGCAAGTGCAACATGCCCCTGTCTCATGTTGAAAGCAGGTTGCTCATGCATGATTAGACTGTTCAGAAAACTTAGCTGTAGGAGTGTACCAAGTTGACATCTGGTCTTCTCTTTCCCCCTCTGTGAACAATGTAGCTACACCTTCTCCCAGTTACTTCCATAGAGATAGTTAGAGGACACAATATTGTTATATGTCCTATTATGGTGTCTGTGAGAGCATGGGCAGCGCCATTAAGGCCATCTCCATTTTGAAGTAGTACATATTTGTCTTCTCCTACTTCTATAAACAAACTGAAAGGGTGCACACTGCCACCTGGAGTGTGTTGTTTGAACAGGTATAATGCCAAGGTTGGCGATTTACTGCCACCTGCAGTTTTGGAATGTTTGCTCATAAGTATAATTAATTGGCTGATCTCTCCTGATGGCCTGGATGGAATTATGTGATCCTTCCTTAACCCATAGGAAGTCCCACCCAGTTGACTACTTCAAAATGGTGAAAGTCCTCAATGGCGCTGCCCATGCTAAAATGGGCTTTTGGGCACTAGAGTCCTCTACCTATCTCTATGGTTACTACCCACCTTCTGCAGGTGAGGGCTGTATAAGCCCTGCCTTAGGCCATCACAGCTACATAAACTTTGAGCTTAACATAGAAGAAGACTGTTCTGACACATTAGATCCACTGTCATCTCCACATACTCAGAGAGAGCTCGTTTTCCAGAGGCTTTTTTAAGGATTGCTGCCAAAGCTAGGTCATCAGACAAATATGTTAGAATTATCTTTTGCAAAGGTCAAATATTTATTTAATTCACACCCACTTTTTGATATGATAGCTGAAGCATGCTGGCTAGGTAACATGGTGAAGACTTGAGTTAAGGCAGATGTTTGAGGGCAGTTCTTCAAAAGGAGTTTTAGCTAATTATCAGCTAAAACAACTTTGATCTATTCTCTATAGGTAACATATACAATGTTGTCGACATAGATAACACTTGAAATGATTATCACTTCTCCCTGCTGCGTACATCACATTTAAGAACTGGACCTTATGTTTTCGTAAATGATTTCCTTTGGCTCCCTTGCGTTTTTGAGAGTTCAAAATCAGTATAGTTCCTCACAGCTAAATATGTAGCCTAGTTTACAACACACAGTTTGTTGTGGAAATACATATGTTCCCTGAGGCTGTGTGTGGCAACCACACCTATGGTACAAGATACAGCTTACATTCATCATCACATGAAAAGGTCAACAATAGAAATGGATGAATGAATACTGTATTGATCCTCAATGGGGAAATGTGTCTTGGCACAAGTAGCATACAGAAACACAATACAGAAACTAATCAAATAGGTGTGTGTAGCAGCTGGGAAAACAAACAAGCAACACAAACATTGCTGTGGCAGGTTTGATTTAATCAGATCCCCATTATAACAAAAGAGCATCATAGCTTTTGCATAGGTGTCCGTTCAATGTTTGTCAATAAAATCATTACAGAGCCAGACCTGTCACTGTTCCCGCCCTGCTGCAATTACATGGACAGAATAATTGGTCTGTAATTTCGATCCTCTCCCTCAACCATTTGAGAGTGTGTCATCTCTTCATTCGGACCCAGCTCCTCTGTTTGCGACACAGTCTTTTTTTGCCAGGAAGTACCGGTTCCAATAGTGAAATCACATGTCCTGACTTCTTCACACGGTCGTCTACTCTGTGGCAAGGCCTTCTCACACTTTAGCCAGCTGAATGCTCCTACGATCTTTCAAGGCCTGCCAGATCTCTCCAACTCGCCGGCCCAGCCTGGCTCTGTCTGCCTCTTCACCATGTAGTAGGAGCTCAGAAACAAAGGGCCTGCTCCATTACCTAAGAGGGAGCAGAGGCTGCGCCAAACCCACACACAGACGCCAAAGGGGGGTCCACCGAAGGCTCCGCAAGACCCCATACCTGTGTCAGAGCCTATTAAGGCTGAGAAGGACCCCAGAATAAAGTGGACATTTCTTTTCTCTCTGCTTCTCTCCACTTTGTTTCTGTGGGACCTTCAGTTCTTATTCTCCCCATCGCCGACAATAAGGCCTGAGGCTTGGTCCTTTTGGGAGAAATTCACAAGAAGGAGCCATCCAAATGACCAAGAATTGGCCAGGCCACTTCTCCCTTGGTTGCTCTTACCAGTAATGCATTGCAGAGATGGACGAGCCGATAGGTTGTGAACATACATGTGCAGGGCCTCTGAGTAGGAGTGAAATGAGGAGTGGTGGTGGGAATGTTACACCGTTTGCTTTCCTTCACACACTTTAGGGCGTGTGTGTGTGTGCGTGTGTGCGTTTGTGTGTGTGTGTGTGTGTGTGTGTGTGTGAGATCTGGCAAAAGAGATTTGCAAATATAACAAACAATGAACACCAAGTTGAAAGCTGCATAGCAACCAGAAACATACCCAAGACATGAATATACTTCACATCCACAAGTGAAAATACTACGATGTCTACCAGCACATTATCTCTACATGTTTATGACTACATCTTACAAAAAGTCATAAATACTCCTCTTGGAATGTCATCAAGCATATTGCATGTGTTTTATCAGTTGTAATCAATCCACGAGGTAAGGAATGCAAAGAAGTTCACAAATTCTATCATGGACATTCTGTTTGGGCGAGGTAAAACACTGATACAAAGACCGATGATACATTATTTCCACAGTTTTAATATGCAGTCAGGGTAGAGACAGCAACTTTCTAAATGAGTGCTACACCAAATTATAATTATTTGTACAACGACTGCATTATATAATATCTAGTCATGCATGTTGTTGTTGTTGTTTTGTGTTGCGGTGCCATGCCGTGTGTAATTTTGTGTTACAGGCTTTGCCCTCATGACATACTGAGCATGTAAAGATACAAGTAATGATCTAACTGATAATAAATGTATTCAAATACATTTCTAGATCTGAATTTATGCTTCAGTTCACAGATCTACAATCATCTCAGCCAACCTAAATCCTGAGCTTTGGTATTGGGGAGGGGTTACTGAAATTCCTTTCTTAGATCAGCAGACTAATACGTTCATATATATATATATATATTATTATTATTTTAAATATACACAAAAAAAAGTTTACACACCTACTCATATTTTCTACATTATCGAATAATAGTGAAGACATAAAAACTATGAAATAACACATATGGAATCATGTAGTAACCAAATCAAAATATATTTTCTATTTGAGATTCTTCAAAGTAGCCACCTTTTGCCTTTGCACACTCTTGGCATTCTCTGAACCAGCTTCACCAGGAAAGCTTTTCCAACAGTTTTCCACATTTGCTGAGCACTTGTTGGCTGCTTTTCCTTCACTCTGTGGTCCAACTCATCCCAAACCATCTCAATTGGGTTGAGGTCAGGTGATTGTTGAGGCCAGATCTGATGCAGCACTCCATCACTCTCCTTCTTGGTGAAATAGCCCTTACATAGCCTGGAGGTGTGTTGGGTCATTGTCCGGTTGAAAAACAAATGATAGTCCCACTAAGTGCCGTGATTGTAGGCCGTCATTGTAAATAAGAATTTGTTCAGAAAAAAAATATGGCTTCTGGAGCGGCCCAGTCAGAGTCCTGACTTCAACCTGATTTAAGATGCTGTGGCATGACCTCAAGAGAGCAGTTCACACCAGACATCCCAATAATATTGCTGAACTGAAAAAGTTTTGTTCAAAGGAATGGTCCAAAATTGCTCCTGACCGTTGTGCAGCTCTGATCCGCAACTACAGAAAACATTTGGTTGAGGTTATTGCTGCCAAAGGAGGGTCAACCAGTTATTAAATCCAAGGGTTCACATACTTTTCCCACCCTGCACTGTGAATGTTTACATGGTGTGTTCAATAAAGACATGTGTTATTAGTTTAAGCAGACTGTGTTTGTCTATTGTTGTGACCTAGATGAAGTTCAGATCAAATTTTATAACCAATTTATGCAGAAATCCAGGTAATTCTAAAGTGTTTACATACTTTTTCTTGCCACTGTAACAGACTTGCCTAGTTAAATAAAGGTTAAATAAAAAATTACAATAATAAATAAAAGTGCAAACCAGATGGGATGGTGTGTCACTGCAGAATGCTGTGGTAGCCATGCAGGTTCAGTGTGCATTGAATTCTAAATAAATCACTGACAGTGTCACCAGCAAAGCACCACCACACC
The DNA here is from genome assembly GCF_057628025.1 of Oncorhynchus mykiss. Classification (NCBI taxonomy): domain Eukaryota; kingdom Metazoa; phylum Chordata; class Actinopteri; order Salmoniformes; family Salmonidae; genus Oncorhynchus; species Oncorhynchus mykiss. The sequence goes on from NC_143035.1 coordinate 15,663,997, forward strand.
ATCATACTTCCTCCTCCGTGCTTCATGGTGTGAACCACACATGCAGAGATCATCCATTCACCTACTCTGAGTCTCACAAAGACACAGAGGTTGGAACCAAAAATCTCAAATTTGGACTCATCAGAACCAAAGGACAGATTTCCACCAGTCTAATGTCCATTGCTTGTGTTTCTTAGCCAAAAGCAAGTCTCTTCTTCTTCTTAGTGTCATTTAGTAGTGGTTTCTTTGCAGCAATTCAATTATGAAGGCCTGATGAGATGTGTCTGTTACTTGAACTTTGTGAAGCATTTATTTGGGCTAAGGTCTGAGGTGCAGTTAACTTTAATGAACTTATTCTCTGCAGCAGAGTTAACTCTGGGTCTTCCTTTCCTGTGGCGATCCTCATGAGAGCCAGTTTCATCATAATATTTGATGGTTTTTGCGACTGCACTTGAAGAAACTTTTAAAGTTTTAAAGTTCTTGAAATGTTCTGGATTGACTGACCTTCATGTCTAAAAGTAAAGATGGACTGTCGTTTCTCTTTGCTTATTTGAGCTGTTCTTGCCATAATATGGACTTGGTCTATTACCAAATAAGGCTATCTTCTGTATACCACCCCTACCTTGTCACAACCCAACTGATTGGCTCAAACGCATAACGACGGAAAGAAATTCAACAAATTAACAAGACACACCTGTTAATTGAAATTCATTACAGTTGACTACCTCATGAAGCTGGTTGAGAGAATGCCAAGAGTGTGCAAAGCTGTTATCAAGGTAAAGGGTGACTACTTTGAAGAATCTCAACTATAAAATATATTTGTTTAACGCTTTTTTGGTTAGTTTATGATTCCATATGTGTTATTTCATAGTTTTTATATCTTCACTATTATTAGAAAAAACATTGAATGAGTAGGTGTGTCCAAACTTTTGACTGGTACTAAACGCCCCTTTTTCAGGAAACCTGTCTTTCAAAAATCATTCGTACAAATCCAAATATCTTCACAGATCTTATTGTAAAGGGTTTAAACACTGTTTCCCATGCTTGTTCAATGAAGCATAAACAATTCATGAACATGCACCTCTGGAACGATCGTTAAAACACTAACAGCTTACAGACGGTAGGCAATTAAGATGATAGTTATGAAAACTTAGGACACTAAAAGAGGCCTTTCTACTGACTCTGAAAAACACCAAAAGAAAGATGCCCAGGGTCCCTGCTCATCTGCGTGAACGTGCCTTAGGCATGCTGCAAGGAGGCATGAGGACTGTGACAAGGGCAATAAATTGCAATGTCCGTACTGTGAGACGCCTAAGACAGCACTACAGGGAGACAGGACGGACAGCTGATCGTCCTCGCAGTGGCAGACCACGTGTAATAACATCTGCACAGGATTGGTACATCCAAACATCACAACATCCAAACATCACAATTTTTCTAGAAGAAAAAGAAACGCACACCTATTAAGACGAGGTGCTGGCTAGTGGAGTAGAAAACTTGAAAATAAAAGAGAGCCGCACACTCTAGGAGCTCAGATGCAAAAATGTAATTACCAACGTTTCGACAGCCAAGCTGTCTTCATCAGGGTATAATCACAAACACTGCGGGATGACTCGTTTATATAGTGTCAAAAGACACAGGTGTCTGTAATCATGGCCAAGAGCGGCCTAATATCATTGGTTAAAATAATCAAATATTAAAATGTCATACAAAGAACAGCATACAAACAACACATGGATAGTATACGATCATAGATTAAGTTGACTACACAAGCTTACAAACAATTACAATGGCAAAGTCAGAATGATCACAAGAATGGCTTCAGATCAAAGTCTACGTTGAGACCGAAGGGCGCAAGGGTCTTTAAATTAAAGATCCAGGCAGCCTCTTGTTTTAACATCCAAACATCACACGTGCGGTACAGGTACAGGATGGCAACAACAACTGCCCGAGTTACACCAGGAATGCACAATCCCTCCATCAGTGCTCAGACTGTCCGCAATAGGTTGAGAGAGGCTGGACTGAGGGCTTGTAGGCCTGTTGTAAGGCAGGTCCTCACCATACATCACCGGCAACAACGTCGCCTATGGGCACAAACCCACAGTCGCTGGACCAGAAAGGACTGGCAAAAAGTGCTCTTCAAATCAAATCAAAGTGTATTTGTCACGTGCGCCGAATACAACAGGTGTAAACCTTACAGTGAAATGCTTACTTACGGGCTCTAACCAATAGTACCAAAAAAAGGTATGTGTGTGTGTGTAGGTAAGTAAAGAAATAAAACAACAGTAGAAAGACATTTGAAAAAAGAGTGGCAAGGCTCTATAGACACCTGTTATTCAGGCTTATTGAGGTAGTATGTACATGTAGGTATCGTTAAAGTGACTGTGCATATGATGAACAGAGAGGAGCAGAAGCGTAAAAAGAGGGGTTGGCTGGTGGTGGGACACAATGCAGATAGCCCGGTTAGCCAATGTGCGGGAGCACTGGTTGGTCGGGCCAATTTAGGTAGTATGTACATGAATGTATAGTTAAAGTGACTATGCATATAAGATAAACAGAGGGTAGCAGCAGCGTAAGAGTGGTTGGGGGGGGCACACAATGCAAATAGTCCGGGTAACCATTGGTTATCTGTTCAGGAGTCTTATGGCTTGGGGGTAAAAACTGTTGAGAAGCATTTTTGTCCTAGACTTGGCACTCCGGTACCGCTTGCCATGCGATAGTAGAGAGAACAGTCTATGACTGGGGTGGCTGGGGTCTTTGACAATTTTTAGGGCCTTCCTCTGACACCGCCTGGTGTAGAGGTCCTGGATGGCAGGCAACTTTGCCCCAGTGATGTACTGGGCCGTACGCACTACCCTCTGAAGTGCCTTGCGGTTTTGTCTCACCAGGGGTGATGGTCAGAATTGCGTTTATCATCGAAGGAATGAGCGTTACACAGTCCTGTACTCTGGGTCGTCATGGTCTGGAGCGGTGTGTCACAGCATCATTGGACTGAGCTTGTTGTCATTGCAGGCAATCTCAACGTTGTGCATTACAGGGAAGACATCCTCCTCCCTCATGTGGTACCTTTCCTGCAGGCTCATCCTGACAATGCCACCCGCCATACTGCTCGTTCTGTGCGTGATTTGCTGCAAGACAGGAATGTCATGGCCAGCGAAGAGCCCGGATCTCAATCCCATTGAACACGTCTGGGACCTGTTGGATCGGAGGGTGAGAGCTAGGGCCATTCCCCCCAGAAATGTCCGGGAACTTGCAGGTGCCTTGGTGGAAGAGTGGGATAACATCTCACAGCAAGAACTGGCAAATCTGGTGCAGTCCATGAGGAGGAGATGCACTGCAGTACTTAATGCAGCTGGTGGCCACACCAAATACTGACTGTTACTTTTGATTTTGACCCCCCCTTTGTTCAGGGACACATTATTCAATTTCTGTTAGTCACATGTCTGCTGAACTTGTTCAGTTCATGTTGTTGAATCTTGTTATGTTCATACAAACATTTACACATGTTAAAATAAACTTAACAAAGGGAGAGGTCAAAATACACATGGCTGAAAATAAACACAGTTGACAGTGAGAGGACGTTTGTTTTTTTTGCTGAGTTTATAAATATATATATATATATATATATATACATATACATATACATATATATATATATGAACTGCAAGCTATTACTTTGCATTGCCACCTGCTGGTGAAGAGTGAACCAATTCCATATCACTTAAAAATGTCTATTGAGAAAGCCCAGTGCACAGAGCCATTTCCTGTGTTGTATCCATTATGACATTACTAACATCTACATCTACAAGAGAATATGTTATATTCCATTGAGTCCAACTGAAAGTCTATAGGATTATCTAGAACCAGGTTGTGTACAACTTGTTCCTAAAACATAAAAAATACACCGATATAGAAGATCTGTAGCAGATTTTCAGAGAACATGAGACTTCATAACGCAAAAGTTACTGTTATCATCACCACCGCCAGCCAACACTAAAACCCCCGGCATTAGACTCGTGTTAAAAATATGTTTCTTCTTCCCTGTCTCCTTAACGGGTGCAGCACTAGAGAAACACTCACTGATTTAAAATTCCAACCATTACATTTCCAATTAGCTTGTTTTTCACTGTTTCATTGTTTTTTATTTGTTTTGGGTTTTTTTTGCAGTGAAGAACATCGCGTTGCATTCTGTGTCTGAAATGTGCTTTATAAATACAGCTTGATTTGATTTGATAGGAAGGGTACATGTGTCTGGAACACACGGACACTCATGTATCAAACTGGCTCGAGTGGGAGCCATTTGGCCTTGAGCGCTGCGCAAATTAAATATGACCGAGTTCCATTTACAGTGTGAGGGTTCTGCGTGTAGGTGATGAATGAGCTTAGTATCCTACCCCGGGCCCCACACGAAGGAGTGTCTCTGCTCAAGTCCACTGTGATGATCATAATGATAATCAGCAGACCGCTGTAGCTGATGCAGTGGGGCAAAAAAGTATTTAGTCAGCCACAAGCTGCAAGTTCTCCCACTTAAAAAGATGAGAGAGGTCTGTAATTTTCATCATAGGTACACTTCAACTATGACAGACAAAATGAGAAAAGAAAATCCAGAAAAGCACATTGTAGGATTTTTTATGAATTTATTTGCAAATTATGGTGGAAAATAAGTATTTGGTCACCTACAAACAAGCAAGATTTCTGGCTCTCACAGACCTGTAACTTCTTCTTTAAGAGGCTCCTCTGTCCTCCACTCATTACCTGTATTAATGGCACCTGTTTGAACTTGTTATCAGTATAAAAGACAACAACCTCAAACAGTCACACTCCAAACTCCACTATGGCCAAGACCAAAGAGCTGTCAAAGGACACGAGAAACAAAATTGTAGACCTGCACCAGGCTGGGAAGACTGAATCTGCAATAGGTAAGCAGCTTGGTTTGAAGAAATCAACTGTGGGAGTAATTATTAGGAAATGGAAGACATACAAGACCACTGATAATCTCCCTCGATCTGGGGCTCCACGCAATATCTCACCTCGTGGGGTCAAAATGATCACAAGAACGGTGAGCAAAAATCCCAGAACCACACGGGGGGACCTAGTGAATGACCTGCAGAGAGCTGGGACCAAAGTAACAAAGCCTACCATCAGTAACACACTACGCTGCCAGGGACTCAAATCCTGCAGTGCCAGACGTGTCCCCCTGCTTAAGCCAGTACATGTCCAGGCCCGTCTGAAGTTTGCTAGAGAGCATTTGGATGATCCAGAAGAAGATTGGGAGAATGTCATATGGTCCGATGAAACCAAAATAGAACTTTTTGGTAAAAACTCAACTCGTCGTGTTTGGAGGACAAAGAATACTGAGTTGCATCCAAAGAACACCATACCTACTGTGAAGCATGGGGGTGAAACATCATGCTTTGGGGCTGTTTTTCTGCAAAGGGACCAGGACGACTGATCCGTGTAAAGGAAAGAATGAATGGGGCCATGTATCGTGAGATTTTGAGTGAAAACCTCCTTCCATCAACAAGGGCATTGAAGATGAAACGTGGCTGGGTCTTTCAGCATGACAATGATCCCAAACACACCGCCCGGGCAACGAAGGAGTGGCTTCGTAAGAAGCATTTCAAGGTCCTGGAGTGGCCTAGCCAGTCTCCAGATCTCAACCCCATAGAAAATCTTTAGAGGGAGTTAAAAGTCCATGTTGCCAAGCAACAGCCCCAAAACATCACTGCTCTAGAGGAGATCTGCATGGAGGAATGGGCCAAAATACCAGCAACAGTGTGTGAAAACCTTGTGAAGACTTACAGAAAATGTTTGACCTCTGTCATTGCCAACAAAGGGTATATAACAAAGTATTGAGATAAACTTTTGTTATTGACCAAATACTTATTTTCCACCATAATTTGCAAATAAATTCATAAAAAATCCTACAACGTGATTTTCAGATTTTTTTCTCTCATTTTGTCTGTCATAGTTGAAGTGTACCTATGATGAAAATTACAGGCCTCTCTCATCTTTTTAAGTGGGAGAACTTGCACAATTGGTGGCTGACTAAATACTTTTTTGCCCCACTGTACCTGCACTGTTTCTGTCCTACACCCTAGTCAAAGAACAGGAGCAGGTGCATGATGTCCTCAGAGTGTGTGGGTGTGTGTGTGTTCAGCTCTTGTAATTAGTATATTTTCTCAGAAATGTCAATCTGTTGTTTATTTGTATGGGGAGTGGCACCGCTGCTTTTTCATCCAGTAAACATTGCCACAAGTGTCTTTCAGCTGCATCACCAGAGGGATGGAATTCAATTGAAATGCATGCATCGATTAAAATCTAAATGTTTGGTTTTCAATGAGTAATCATTACAGATGCACTTATTTGATTTACTACAATTGAGGTTTCCTGCTAGGCTGGGCGATATTTTAAGGTCATATCTAACTCTAGGAGTCATACTACCCTACAGCAACAATAGAGATATGGAGCTCACTGGGCTCTTTCAACTGCCTTAGACACTGTTATCTCCTCAAAGCCCCGTCCTAGACACTATGCCCTAATTGGTTAAACACCACCAGTTCCTCACATCACCACAAATCTGTCTCTTGATATATAGACCCCTATCTCCACGGGCGCTGTGCTCTTCACACATTGCTATGACTGATTGAGCCGCTCAGTGTCACGCCCTGACCATAGTTTACTTTGTATTTTCTATGTTTTGATTGGTCAGGGTGTGATCTGAGTGGGTATTCTATGTTTCATGTCTTGTTTGTCTATTTCTATGTTCAGCCTGATATGGTTCTCAGTCAGAGGCAGGTGTTCGTCATTGTCTCTGATTGGGAACCATATTTAGGTAGCCTGGGTTTCACTGTGTGTTTGTGGGTGATTGTTCCTGTCCTATGTGTCCCTGTGTTCACACTATATAGGCTGTTAGGGTTTCGTTACGTTTTGTTTTGTAGTATTGTATTGGAGATTCGTGTTTCGTATTATTAATAAACATGGATCGTAAACCACACGCTGCATTTTGGTCCGACTCTCCTTCACATACAGAAAACCGTTACAGAATCACCCACCACAAAGGGACCAAGCAGCGTGTCAACAGGCAAGAACAGCCCAAAGTGGAGTACAGTATGGACTATACTTCTTGGGAGGAGATAGACAGGTGGGCGGTCGACCCAGGGAGAGTGCCGGAGCCCGCCTGGGATTCGATGGAGCAGTGCGCGGAAGGATATAGGAGAATGGAGTTTGCGAAGCAAGCAAGGCGGCGCGGACGGAGGCCCCATAGTCAGCCCCAAAAATTTCTTGGGGGGGGGCTCAGGGAGAGTGTGGCAGAGTCAGGAGCCAGACCTGAGCCAACTCTCCCTGTTTATCGTGAGGAGCCAAGGAGGAGACCAGAGTCGGTGTTGGAGGTGAGCGAAACAGAGACTGTGAAGGAGTTAATGGGGAAATTGGAGGAGAGAGAAATGAGGGAGTTGCTGTGTTGGTGTTTTAAACATGGAATTCGCCCGACGGAGCGTGTCGGGGATTTGATGGCACCTGGGTCAGCGCTCCATACTCGTCCTGAGGTGCGTGTTAGTCGGCTGGTTAAGATGGTGCCAGTCTCACGTACCAGGCCTCCTGTGCACCTCCCTAGCCTTGCACGTCCTTTGCCAGCACCGCTCTCAAGATCTCCAGTACGCCTTCACGGTCTAACCCATCCTGTGCCACCTCCACACCCCAGCCCTCCGGTAGCAGCTCCCCGCACCAGGCTTCCTGTGCGTGTCCTCGGCCCAGTACCACCAGTGCCAGCACCACGCATCAGGCCTATAGTGCGCCTCGCCTGTCCAGCGCTGTCGGAGCCCTCCTCCTCTCCAGCGCTGTCGGAGTCTCCCGCCTGTTTAGCGCTGTTAGAGCCTTCCTTCTCTACAGCGCTGCCGGAGTCTCCCGCCTGTTCAGAGCTGCCAGTTAGCATAGAGCTGCCAGTTAGCATAGAGCTGCCAGTTAGCATAGAGCTGCCAGTTAGCATAGAGCTGCCAGTTAGCATAGAGCTGCCAGTCTGCAAGGAGCTGCCAGTCTGCATAGAGCTGCCAGTCTGTAAGGAGCTGCCAGTCTGCAAGGAGCCGCCAGAGCTGCCTGTCTGCAGGATGCCGCCAAAGCTGCCAGTCTGCAAGGAGCCGCCAGAGCTGCCAGTCTGCAAGGAGCCGCCAGAGCTGCCAGTTAGCATGGAACAGCCAGGGCCGCCAGTCAGCATGGAGCAGCCAGGGCCGCCAGTCAGCATGGAGCAGCCAGGGCCGCCAGTCAGCATGGAGCAGCCAGGGCCGCCAGTCAGCATGGAGCAGCCAGTCAGCATGGAGCAGCCAGTCAGCATGGAGCAGCCAGAGCAGCCAGTCAGCATGGAGCAGCCAGAGCTGCCAGTCAGCATGGAGCAGCCAGTCAGCATGGAGCAGCCAGAGCTGCCAGTCAGCATGGAGCAGCCAGTCAGCATGGAGCAGCCAGAGCTGCCAGTCAGCATGGAGCAGCCAGTCAGCATGGAGCAGCCAGAGCTGCCAGTCAGCATGGAGCAGCCAGTCAGCATGGAGCAGCCAGAGCTGCCAGTCATCATGGAGCAGCCAGTCAGCATGGAGCAGCCAGATCTGCCAGTCGACCAGACTCTTCGAGATCTGCCAGTCGACCAGACTCTTCCAGATCTGCCAGTCGACCAGACTCTCCCAGATCTGCTTGTCGACCAGATTCTCCCAGATCCGCCAGTCGACCAGATTCTCCCAGATCCGCCAGTCGACCAGATTCTCCCAGATCCGCCAGTCGACCAGATTCTCCCAGATCCGCCAGTCGACCAGATTCTCCCAGATCCGCCAGTCGACCAGATTCTCCCAGATCCGCCAGTCGACCAGGATCTGCTGAAACCGCCAGCCAGCCAGGTTCTGGTAGTTTCTACTACCTGCCTGGGCTTCCTCTCAGTGCTGAGCTTCTTCTCAGTGCTGAGCTTCCTCTCAGTGCTGAGCTACCCATCTGTCCCGAGTTACCTCTGTCCCGAGCTGTCCCTCTGTCCCATGTTATCATTGTGGTGGGTAACCTATATAGGGACGTTTAGGAGGGGGATTAAAACTGTCATGGAGTGGGGTCCACGTCCAGCGCCAGAGCCGCCACCGCGGACAGATGCCCACCCAGACCCTCCCCTATAGGTTCAGGTTTTGCGGCCGGAGTCCGCACCTTGGGGGGGGGGGGTACTGTCACGCCCTGACCATAGTTTACTTTGTATTTTCTATGTTTTGATTGGTCAGGGTGTGATCTGAGTGGGTATTCTATGTTTCATGTCTTGTTTGTCTATTTCTATGTTCAGCCTGATATGGTTCTCAGTCAGAGGCAGGTGTTCGTCATTGTCTCTGATTGGGAACCATATTTAGGTAGCCTGGGTTTCACTGTGTGTTTGTGGGTGATTGTTCCTGTCCTATGTGTCCCTGTGTTCACACTATATAGGCTGTTAGGGTTTCGTTACGTTTTGTTTTGTAGTATTGTATTGGAGATTCGTGTTTCGTATTATTAATAAACATGGATCGTAAACCACACGCTGCATTTTGGTCCGACTCTCCTTCACATACAGAAAACCGTTACACTCAGCAGATAAATGTGAAAATCCATGCATTGGGAAAGGCACACCTCAGACGACAGACCACAGTTTATCACACTGAGGTATTTGGATTATTTACAGCAAATTGTTCGCTATGTGAATAAAGTAACAAAAGTCAAGAAAAAAGCAATTGTTTCAAGTTTACTTCCATATATGTGGTAATTTACCATTTGTAACCCGCAATGATACATTTTATTTGTATAGCACTTTTCATTTACAGGCAGAAATCACAAAGCTTGATGTCTTAGTGATGATTTGTTCCCTCTTGCAGAAATATGCAACCGTCATTACAGCCATCCTGTCATTACAGCCATTAACTGATAAAAGCATTAGAATAGACTTTTACTAGTCCATAAACTATGTGAACTTTTCAGCAGTTTGTGTTTGATCAAAGTCCAGTCTTAGTCAATCTGGTCACAGTCTTCATGGTTCAGTGCAAAGAACAAGGCTTCTGCAGTTGATCCCCATTCCAATATGGGGAAAATGTTACTGTTTTTTATTAGTGATCGTGCAGTTAATTGAAGAACATGAATAGGATATAGAAAAAGGAGACTTCTTACGGCAATCACATTTTTCAGCCTCTTTCATTGATTGGCTGAATTCAGACACTCTTTTTTCCCCAAAAGTTGTATTGCATTGTAAAACACAATCCCCCCCCCCCCTCCCCACACACAAAAAAAGTCCTCCCTGAACACCATAGTAATTGTTTGTTTGCATTACTAAATTCTACCAACCTTGCCAACAGGCATGCCAGCTATGATAGTTAGACAAGCTAGCTACTCTAACTTAATTGATAGCCTGAATGGCTTCTTGGTAGCCAGTTATGAGGTTGGGCACGTGCCTATGTTCCCCCATTGTCCATGACGCCTCTGTGGTCATACACCCTCCAGATCAACCACACACATCTTCAAATCTCCACTACATGGAGCCGGACCTCAGTCCTCCTGCAATCAGCCCAGAGAAGGTGACGTGAAAAGGAGAGCCCCAAGACTTGATGGGAGATCATTTTTAAGAAAGCCTCTCTTTCGACTAAACTCTCTTCTCTTTCGCCTAAGTGGTCTTTGTTCGACATTTTCCCCTCAGTCGTTTCTGATGAGGACTTGGGGTCAGTCTAATTGTGGCAGGAAACACTGCGCTGATCAGAGGTGCAATTTGAGGGAAAATGAGGTTGCATCAGATTACCTCATCATCTCTGTGGCCGGGGCAGGGAGAGCAGAGAGCCCCTAGGCTGCTCCGATGCTTCTTCTCGGGCCAGAAATTGCACACATGGGAAGGGTGTGTGTGTGTTGGGGGAACTTGGACAGACTCAAGGGAGGTGATCATTAGAAACAAATCAGAGAATGAGAGAATGAGAGGATGAGAGGATGAGAGTCTGGGAGGTATTGGAGAGGGGGTGGGATGTTTTGACTAAACCCTGGTGGTCACTATGATGCAACCGTGGCATCATCTTCTTTACCTTACCTCTTCATAACAGTAGTAGTAAAACACAGTTTCGAATAATACCTTCATACTGAATGGCTGACTTTGGAGAGAAATTCTGAAAATGCCACAAAGCACAATGCTCCAGGGTCTGCACTATGAAGCATCTTAATCATATCTCTTACCTCATCATAATATAGGGCACTATAACTCCTGTCCAAGAACAAAAAAAAACAACCAAGGCAAGCTTCTGAAAGAATCCATTGTCCAAATATTTACCAGCCTCCTTTTGTCCTGGTCCCTTTAATCAGATCATAACTTTGATCCACCCACCTATCAGGATATTAAAGGCTCTTGACTCACAAGTTCTCCATTAGCTCGTAAATTTGGCCACTGTTGCGCACAGGTTGTCCTCTCCAGTGTTCCACCATTCAAGCTCGGTGCCAAGCCACGCTGCACATGCACACACAGAACAAAGATCCAGCCCGCAAGTACAAATTCCTGCTTTCTTCTTTGGATCAAATAGGCTTTGAGCAATAGCAAATTGTTTTTTTGAAACTTTTTTTCTCATGCCTCATTGCCATGCCTTCTATCTGTTTGTCTGTTTTAAAATCGTATAAATCAAATCAAATCAAATGATAATTTGTCACATACACATGGTTAGCAGATGTTAATGCGAATGTAGCGAAATGCTTGTGCTTCTAGTTCCTACAGTGCAGTAATATCTAACAAGAAATCGAACAATTCCCCAACAACTAACTAAAACACACATATCTAAAGGGGTGAATGAGAATATGTACATGTAAGTAAATGGATGAATGATGGCTGAGCGGCATAGGCAAGGTGCAGTAGATGGTATAAAAAACAGTACATACGTGGAATTATGAGTGATGTAAGGTATGTAAACATTATTAAAGTGCCATTACTTAGAGTGGCTTTGTTTAAAGTGACTAGTGATACATTTATTAAAGTGGCCAGAGATTGGGTCTCAATGTAGGCAGCAGTCTCTCTGAGTTAGTGATTACTGTATAGCAGTCTGATGGCCTTGAGATAGAAGCTGTTTTTCAGTCTCTCGGTCCCAGCTTTGATGCACCTGTACTGACCTCGCCTTCTGGATGTTAGCGGTGTAAACAGGCAGTGGCTCGGGTGGTTGATGTCCTTGATGATCTTTTTGCCCTTCCTGTGACATCGGGCGCTGTAGGTGTTATGGAGGGTTGGTAGTTTGCCTCCGGTGATGCGTTGTGCAGACCGCACCGCTGTGGTAGATTTGATAGATTTATGACTGGGGAGAAGACAAAACTAGAAATATTGTCTTAAATATATACACACTGTCAATTGTTATCTAAAGTACCCACTTTGTGTGTTTAGTTGTCAGAGATCCCACTATAATAACACCAGACACCCAAACAGCAAGGTGTGTGAGTCGTAGGTGAGCAAAGCCCTCCGTTTTCACATTTAAATGCAGAACAAATAGTCTGTCTCGCTAGTCGAATCTCTAGCCCTAATCTCCCATCTTCCCATACCACAGGAAGCCCCCCATACCCCTGCAAGCCCCCACCCTAAAGCCAAGGGCGAGCAGAGCACGCAGAGGCACACACCTCTGCCTGCGAAGAGCAAACAAGGGGATCTATAGTTCACAAAAGCAGGCCCCGCACTCAGGCCTGGGCAAAAGTAAACAAAAGCACTGCGGGGCCATAATTGATGGCACCATTCCCTTTCATACAGTAAATAGATGTCAAACAGCGGGGACAAGGCAGCCAGATTACCCAAGATTTGCAACACCACCAGATTACCCAAGAATGCCTGCTTTTGATCTCCCACCACTTAGCCTGTGATTCCCTGTCATTATTTCAAGTGGCTGCTTTTTTTTGCCAGAACAGTTATAAAAGGCTCTAACGATTTCTTCATTTTGCACTGTGGTGTGGTGGGGAAGACACAGCGGTCAGGTCCATCTTACAACACCTGTCCATGCATTTGAGAGCAGAATTTAAATTGGACTATGCTGTCATGACGCTATTGAGATTAATGGTCAAATCGGCTTGCTCACCCTTGAGTAAAATAAATAAAGAAGTAAATGTGTTTATGTCTATTAACTTCTATGACTCTAAGGTTGCTTTATTGCATTGTCAATATCAATCATCGAGTCTGAATGTGAATGAAGTGACACGAACAATGAGAATGATGGAAATCTGGGAGCTGAAGTATGCACACCTTTAATGGAATTAGAAGTGTGCATACTGGAAAACACAAAGAGTGATGGGAAATTGTATTTTCTCCTTAAGGAGTTTTAAGTGGCAGGGCCACTGGCTCTCAGCAGCCAGTCGCATGCTACGGAAGGAGATACTGAAACAAGATGAAAGACAGCCTGCATGTAGGGACTAGAGAGAAGATGAGACAGAGAGAATACATGTCTCCAAAACAATTCCATTATTGACACAGTGCAGGCAATAAGGGCCCTTTTTTTTTGTAAACCCCATCAAAGTTCTTTACGGGAGGCCATAAAGAAAATAATGTGCTAGGCTACAGCTACCGGCTCGTGCAGCATCAAAGGACTGCCGTTATCTCTTAGCCAAGCTCCCAACATTTTTTTTGGGGGGGGGCATCTCTGTGATTCTGCTCGCTTTGATGTGCCGATTATCTGGACGCGTCAGTGCAACGTAATTGGGCTAGGTGAGTAACCGTGTTCTGCTCAACCTGCATGCTGCCTGGGATTTGGCTGCTGCTCCCTCAGGTTCTGTGTCGAGCATGTTTTCCCTCGGCCCCCCATCCTCTTAAATGTCTGTGAAGATAAGATGGGTGTGGGGTAATTGAGAAGGTTCTCCGTGTGGAGATACAGCAGATGGGAAGTGTGATGCCTGTTCCTTTTGGGGTTTTACGAAAGAGAGGGGATGTTGGGAGTCCTCTGTGGAGGTATGTAGTGGTGGCCTTGTCTAGTGCAGGCTGGACACAATGGCATTGATGTGATAATTACTATAAATACCAAACTTTCACCATGACATGATTATTATAGCATAACACCTGTTGAAATGCTACAATACCTTAAATGGTCAACAAGCACAACGCTCCCAGATAACCGTGGAGAAATGCGTTTGAGACGTTCGCACCGCAGGGGTGGAATTCTGTTCAACGAGGAATTGTTGATGAACTCTGGGCACATGTAACAAATCACCTTATCAAGACCTGATTGTGAGAGACAACCTACTCCCTTCATGTAAGGGAGGTAAGACAAGCCCAGAAGGGAAAGATGACGAAGAGGGAAAAAGAGATTTGGGGAGTTCTGGGGTTTCACACACGAGCCAGAGAAATCAGAAAACAATGGCAAAGTGTTGCTGCACTAGGTCCTCCCCACTAGGTCCTCTAATAGGTCCTCCCACTAGGTCCTCCCACTAGGTCCTCCACTAGGTCCTCCCCACTAGGTCCTCCCACTAGGTCCTCCCCACTAGGTCCTCCCACTAGGTCCTCCCACTAGGTCCTCCACTAGGTCCTCCCACTAGGTCCTCTACTAGGTCCTCCCACTAGGTCCTCCCACTAGATCCTCCCACTAGGTCCTCTACTAGGTCCTCCCACTAGGTCCTCCCACTAGGTCCTCCATTAGGTCCTCTACTAGGTCCTCCACTAGTTCCTCTACTAGGTCCTCCACTAGGTCCTCTACTAGGTCTTCCACTGGGTCCTCTACTAGGTCCTCCCACTAGGTCCTCCACTAGAGAGAAAACTAACAAACACACGGCCAATAGACAGGTTGGCTGACACCGTCATGAAAATGATGCGTGCACATCGATTGGTCCGGAAATAGTGCTTTGTTATGATTCTGAACGGTCAGTTAGCTAACAAGAATGACCAGAAGCTGCCATGTGGGGAATCATAGGTGGCTGGTTTCAGCTAGTTTAATCTTGTTCTTAATACCATGTCTTGTTTTCAGATGTTTGGACTGATTTCATGTCAATGCTAATATGGCTCAAATTCACTAGCTAGCTAGCTAACCAACCCCTGTAACGATGTATTTGAGAGACAAGTTCTCAATGTGCAAATGTATTTATGTTTTCAATATGTTTTCAAACATTTGGAGACAATATATAGTTTACATGTTGTCAACCATCTAAGCCAACCCTGTCTGGTTTGCCCCATAGTTGCGCACACTTTGGTTTTGGTGCTGAACTACCAACCTTTCTATAGGCTTGTTTGAAGTTTAGCAAGTCCACTGGTCCCTCAGGACTCAGTGGCAGAAAGTTACTCACTCACTCATTCACTCACTAAATTCACGCACTTGCACACACACTCATCCACCTACCTGGAACTTTGGGGCTGCTTGTCAAGGATTACAATCAGATATGACTACTCAGTCCAGCTTGGTTGAGCAATGAGCTAATAGGCTATATATACCCACCAAAAGAGCATGTATGTTCTAAGAGTACGTACAGTGCCTTGCGAAAGTATTCGGCCCCCTGAACTTTGCGACCTTTTGCTACATTTCAGGCTTCAAACATAAAGATATAAAACTGTATTTTTTTGTGAAGAATCAACAACAAGTGGGACACAATCATGAAGTGGAACGACATTTATTGGATATTTCAAACTTTTTTAACAAATCAAAAACTGAAAAATTGGGCGTGCAAAATAATTCAGCCCCCTTAAGTTAATACTTTGTAGCGCCACCTTTTGCTGCGATTACAGCTGTAAGTCTCTATCAGTATTGCACATCGAGAGACTGACATTTTTTCCCATTCCTCCTTGCAAAACATCTCGAGCTCAGTGAGGTTGGATGGAGAGCATTTCTGAACAGCAGTTTTCAGTTCTTTGAACAGATTCTCGATTGGATTCAGGTCTGGACTTTGACTTGGCCATTCTAACACCTGGATATGTTTATTTTTTAACCATTCCATTGTAGATTTTGCTTTATGTTTTGGATCATTGCCTTGTTGGAAGACAAATCTCCGTCCCAGTCTCAGGTCTTTTGCAGACTCCATCAGGTTTTCTTCCAGAATGGTCCTGCATTTGGCTCCATCCATCTTCCCATCAATTTTAACCATCTTCCCTGTCCCTGCTGAAGAAAAGCAGGCCCAAACCATGATGCTGCCACCACCATGTTTGACAGTGGGGATGGTGTGTTCAGGGTGATGAGCTGTGTTGCTTTTACGCCAAACATAACGTTTTGAATTGTTGCCAAAAAGTTAAATTTTGGTTTCATCTGACCAGAGCACCTTCTTCCACATGTTTGGTGTGTCTCCCAGGTGGCTTGTGGCAAACTTTAAACGACACTTTTTATGGATATCTTTAAGAAATGGCTTTCTTCTTGCCACTCTTCCATAAAGGCCAGATTTGTGCAATATACGACTGATTGTTGTCCTATGGACAGAGTCTCCCACCTCAGCTGTAGATCTCTGCAGTTAATCCAGAGTGATCATGGGCCTCTTGGCTGCATCTCTGATCAGTCTTCTCCTTGTATGAGCTGAACGTTTAGAGGGACGGCCAGGTCTTGGTAGATTTGCAGTGGTCTGATACTCCTTCCATTTCAATATTATCGCTTGCACAGTGCTCCTTGGGATGTTTAAAGCTTGGGAAATCTTTTTGTATCCAAATCCGGCTTTAAACTTCTTCACAACAGTATCTCGAACCTGCCTGGTGTGTTCCTTGTTCTTCATGATGCTCTCTGCGCTTTTAACGGACCTCTGAGTCTATCACAGTGCAGGTGCATTTATACGGAGACTTGATTACACACAGGTGGATTGTATTTATCATCATTAGTCATTTAGGTCAACATTGGATCATTCAGAGATCCTCACTGAACTTCTGGAGAGAGTTTGCTGCACTGAAAGTAAAGGGGCTGAATAATTTTGCACGCCCAATTTTTCAGTTTTTGATTTGTTAAAAAAGTTTGAAATATCAAATAAATGTCGTTCCACTTCATGATTGTGTCCCACTTGTTGTTGATTCTTCACAAAAAAATACAGTTTTATATCTTTATGTTTGAAGCCTGAAATGTGGCAAAAGGTCACAAAGTTCAAGGGGGCCGAATACTTTCGCAAGGCACTGTAGTAGACAACATGCTGTGGGTTTCCTGCCAGGGAGGCCTAAAGGGCCTTGAACTACATCATCCATTCTGCCCTCCACTTCAAAAACAGCCTTTGGAGTGCTGCCTGGGGGCTTTGGAGCGCTGCCTGGGGGCGTTCGCCATTAGCTTGCCACTTGGCGGCCAATTGCGGGGAGCAGCGGAGACAAAAGCCACGCCCACCCCTGCATGCTCTGATTGCTCCGAGAGGGCCGGGGATAAAAAAATAAAAAAACTATTTGCCCCGGTTGGGACGGGATGGGGCCTCGTTTTGGCATGGCAGAGCGCAGATTCCCCCGCAGAATGTTTGTTTGGCTGTTTTTGGCACAGGCCGTCCAGGACTGGGTCTTTATCAGTTATTGGATGTCAGTCAATTGATTCAGTGTGCAACGTTGGAGGATTCTTTCCTGTTTTGATGAGGACGTTGACATTCCACGATACTAATTTTAAGCAAATATTCAATTGGGAGACGAGACCACACTCAACGATGTGCTGCAGGCTATGTTCTAGTGCTATTTCAACAACAAACATGTTTCCTCTTTCTGAGCCAATGCCTTTCTACAGTGCACACCTGAACTAGCCGTTTCATATGTCAAATCAGAAATAAAGGTGCACTGTATTTCCTGACAACTATAGTCTGGATTTTCTAACCATGAGATTTGTCTATAAACCTATTTATTATCTATTACTTCTTGCTATGCAAATTGTCGGGTGACATGTTACACACAGTCCACTTATATGGATGGTGTTTAATCTTTGGACCTCTCTGTCTTGCCTGGCAGGTGTTTGAATCAGATAAACTCATAATTTCAAATAAAAGGGCTGAGAAGTCAAGCGGATTTACAGACTGTCCAAGAAAAAAAAGGCCCCATTGTCCATGTCCTATGTGAGGTAATGAGAATAAATGAAAGGCTCAGTGCGCCCTCTCTGACATCTCCCTCTCTCTCTCTCTTCCCATCCCTCTCTCTCCTGGCTGACGTGTTTTGCCATACTGTGATCTCCTGTCTCCGGGCCCTCAGGTAATTTGGATATTGCATGGAGTCAAAAGCTCTGTCAATCAGATAAGCACTGACCTAGCAGGCCTCATAGATAAGACATTACACAGCAAGAGGGAACGGCAGACAGTGGGGACACAAGGTTGACTATAAAAGCTCAGTGAAGCGAGGCTGATCACGACGGCTTTTCAACCACATAGGGCTGCCAAGAATTAAGTATCGCTTGTCCTCTTCTTGCCATCTCCCAATTTAGATTGACTGGATCAAATCTGGATCTGGTGGATACTCGTCTTTCCTTTTCAGGTCCAGAACACAGTTTAGACAGGTATCTCTGTTATATGATGCGAGTGGGCCTCTGCAAATAAAATAAAATAGTATTTGTCACATGTGCCAAATACAACAGGTGTACTTAACCTTGAAATTCTTGCTTGCAAACTCTTCCCAACGATGCAGTTAAAAAAATAAAATCATAATAACACAAGAGGAATAAAATACACAATAACGGAGCTATATATTTTATTACTCTTTATTGCTTTTATTGCTCTTACATTCTGCATTGTAAAATTCTAACTTTAGAAGCCTTTTTAAACCTTCAGTAAAATTCCTCTGTAAACGTAAAATGTGTTATGTGTAAATCATGTACATATTCCCAGAATCAATTAAATGCACCTATTAGGCCTACAGTTTTTTGCCACTGCACCAAATGGGGTACAAAAGACACTGCATGCGTATATTCCATTGGCTTACCAAACAACAAGGTGCTTTACCATGGAGTGGGAGACAATGTGCCACATATGTTGAATGAGTGCGACATTGACATATTACAAAGAGTGAGACATGAGCTTTTGCTCAAGACAACATTTAGGTGGAGCACAGATAGAAAGCCACTGGGGGATTGCACTACAAATTCTAAATACACGTTCAAGACAGCCCAGAGCACTTTCCATCAATGAAGGAGCGACTCAAAAGTTAACTTACATTTTATTTTTATTTTATAGATGCTACTTCTCTGAAACTTGTCACATCAAACCTGCGCTCAAAGTGACCATACAATATCTTTCCATATGGTACAAATTACATATTTTAAAAGGCAATATGTAGTGGTGATCTTTAAAGATTCACCTAAGGGGAAATTGGTTAAATTTAAGGACATAATTTGATATAGTTTTATAACTAGGACTGTTGTTACTGGGAACACCATCTCTTCTAAATATGTCACACAGTGTAGCCTACCCCTGTGGATGAGTAGCCTATGCTCTATAACCGTAGTGGTGATTGCAATCTCCAAACTAAGATGTTGGCCAACAACTAACGTGAAAAACAATTTATATGGACAATTTCTACCCAATAAATGTTGCTGTTGTCTAACAATATTGAGTCGTATGCTTCCAGTGCCATCTACTGACAAGAGACTGGTAGCACAGAGCCTACCATTCAAGGCTATTCAAAAACTTTTCTGTGTGTGAGCCTAACAGTGAGCTCTTATGTCATAGAAGGTGCCAGTGCTGTCACTAGTAGGCCTACTTAATTTCTCCATGCAAATATGATTTATTGTTGAAAGTAGTATAGCAATCGACACGCAGCTTTTACAACCCATCATGAGAAGCTGTATGCTAAGAAATGCAAGAGGAGTAACAGGACTCACCGTTCTGTAATTTGTGTTCTGCTTTTAGTTTAGTATTTTTCGAGGTGTTATTATTTAAAATACTTAACACATAAAAACGTCACTGACGTTTGATGGTGAGTTTTGAGTAGGAAGCGAGTGAGAAAACAGAGTAGGAAGCGAGTGAAGGGTTAGAGGGCAGGGCACGATGAAAGATGATTGAAATTCAGCCACAGAACGGACTTGGAGCATGCTCTTGAACACTCCTTCCACCCGGAAATACGAATAATTCCCAAAGATGGCGGAGCAAGGGCCAATGGCGATAGCTATGCGGCTAAGAAATCAACTCCAGTCCGTATATAAGCTCGACCCGTTACGAAATGAGGTAGGTACCAATTAATTTCGGACTCTATAGACCAGTGAGAATTGTTTGAGTTGATCAGGGCTGGATCTAGCCGCATAACTAGTTACGACAAGGAAAGGCAGCAATGCGAGCGCTTTCTCCCGTCCCTAAGTGATGGAGAGAGAGCTGCCTACCATGTGTGCGGAAGTCTATCCGTGTTGTTGTTCTGGGCAGCTAATGCAGGTAATTCGTGCAAATGTGTACCGTTCAAACGACCCATTCCCCCCGTTTTACACCAGAAACGCGGTGCATTGTTTGTTAAAATACTAATGTGCGTTTTGCATGGATAAAATATTTTGACAGTGATGTTTAAGTTTTTACACTTATTAACTAGTAGCAGCTAATTGTGTTTTCTAGGCTAGCTAGCTTCTCGTGACGGGCTTGTCAAACCTTGCTTGTAAGTGACTGTCTTACCTGTGTCCAATATTTGCAATTCCGTGTGTAGCGTACTGGGTTGCTAACTATATAACTTTATAAAGATATAACGTAAAGTTAGATGCTACACTATTATTTGCCATTGTGTTAGCAATCATAACTAGGTACAATGTTGCAGTCACCTGACACACCCACCTGCTCTAAGTAGTGGAAAAGAGCACGCGCAATCGACAATGAAGTCACCAGGCTACTCTAGAATATCGTCATTCTGCCATTTAAAAAAAAAAAAATATATATATATATATATATATATATATATATATATATATATATATATATATATATATATATATATATATATATATATATTGTTTACACCAAGTAGCAACAATGTAACGAAACTGCATGGGATACTTTATATTCTTGAGATTTCAATAGCAACTTAATATTGTTGCAGGAGGAAGTGAAGTTGAAGATCAAAGACCTGAACGAGCACATAGTGTGCTATCTCTGTGCTGGGTACTTCATCGATGCCACAACTATTACCGAGTGTCTGCATACATGTAAGTGGGCCTAGCCTGTGTGTTCTATGTTTTGGTTTATGAAGTTGCCTCTCTAAGAAATAGGCTAACTTTTATAGACTTGTGGACTAGCCTACATACTGCCTGTGAATGCGTACAAATCAAAGTTTGTTGGTCTCGTACACAGATTTAAAAGTGCAGCTTAATACTTATGTTTCTAGCTTCAAAAGTGCAGTATACTTTCGTAGATATAGTGTATGGACACCCTTCAAATGAGTGGATTCTGTCATTTCAGTCACAACTGTTGCTGACAGGTGTATGAAATCGAGCACACAGCCACGCAATCTCCAAAGACAAACATTGGCAGTAGAATGGCCTTACTGAAGAGCTCAGTGACTTTCAACATGGCACGGTTATAGGCTGCCACCTTTCCAACAAGTCAGTTCATCAAATTTCTGCTGTGCTAGAGCTGCTCTGGGCAACTAAGTGCTGTTATTGTGAAGTGGAAATGTCTAGGAGCAACAACGAGTCAGCCATGAAGTGGTAGGCCACACAAACTCACAGAATGGGATCGCCAAGTGCTGAAGCACGTAGCGTGTGAAAATCGTCTGTCCTCAGTTGCAGCACTCACTACCGAGTTCTAAACTGGCTCTAGAAAAAACATCAGCACAATAACTGTTTGTCGGGAGCTTCGTGTGAAATGGGTTTCTATGGCCGAGCAGCTGCACGCAAGCCTAAGATCACCATGTGCAATGCCAAGTGTCGGCTGGAGTGGTGTAAAGCTTGACCCCGTTGGACTCTGGAGCAGTGGAAACAGTCTCTGCAGTGATGAATTAAGATTCACCATCTGGTAGTCCGACAGACAAATCTGTGTTTTGTGGATGCCAGGAGAATGCTACTTTCTCAAATACATAGTACCAACGGTAAAGTTTGTTGGAGGGGGAATAATGGTCTGGGGCTGTTTTTCATGGTTTGGGCTAGGCCCCTTAGTTTCAGTGAAGGGAAATCTTAACGCTACAGCATACAATGACATTCTACACTTCCTACTTTGTAGCAAGTTTGAGGAAGGCCCTTTCCTTTTAATGCATAACAATGCCCCTGTGCACAAAGTGAGGTCCATACAGAAATGTTTTTTTTGTTCAGGGTGGAAGAACTTGACTGGTCTGCCCTGACCTCAACTCCATCGGTCCACTTTGGGTTGAATTGAAATGCCGACTCTGAGCCAGGCCTAATTGCCCAACCTCACTAATGCTCATGTGGCTGAATGGAAGCAAGTCCCGCAGCAATGTTCCAACATCTAGTGGAAAGCCTTCCCAGAAGAGTGGAGGCTATTATAGCAGCAAATGGGGGACCAACTCCATATTAAAGCCCATGATTTTGGAATGAAATGTTTGACGAGCAGGTGTCCACGTACTTTGTCATGTAGTGTACATAGTAATAAAACAAGTTTGTATAGTGCATTTTAATGTTACTATAAAACATCATTTTTCAGGGACATTAATGGCCAATGTCTCTTCTGCTTCTATTTCAGTCTGTAAAAGTTGTATCGTGAAATACCTCCAAACCAGCAAGTATTGTCCAATGTGCAACATAAAGATCCATGAAACCCAGCCTTTATTGAACCTGAAATTGGATAGAGTGATGCAAGACATTGTCTACAAACTGGTTCCAGGACTTCAAGAAAGTAAGTACATTGAAATTCATACAATAATACTTGTTCTAGTTTTTGTTACATAGTACTTTAATGGTTTGATTTTGTTTCTCCTGTTTACTTAGAAAAACGCTCTTAACTCCTAATCATCTCATTTGTAAAGTTCGCAATGAGAACTAGTGTAACGGTGTTACATAAACACCTGCGTCATTACATTATCAATTTAGCGTGGGTTGATAAAATATATTTTTTTAATGTGGTAGTGTTTCTAAGGTCCTTAATTTATGTTCTTTGTAAACAGGTGAAGACAAGAGAATAAAGGAATTCTATCAGTCGCGTGGGCTTGAGAGAGTTGTTCAACCGCCTGGGGAAGGTAAGCCTTTAGATTTTAATTAGATTTTTCATGTTTTGTCAATCTACAGCTTCTACTTTTACATGGTATCTGTGTGTCACCCCTAGACTCCATACCAGATACAGGATTACCTTTTACCAGCTTTGACCATTCCAAGGCCCACTTCTACAGATATGACGAGCAGGTCTCGCTTTGTCTAGAGAGGCAAAGGTAAGATTTTGTGTCATGCCTTGACAAAACTACAGTAAGTAGCCTACTGTCTATTCTCAGACCGCAGGTGGATTATCACTGATACTTAGTGCTTAGTGCTTAAATTCAGTTTTGGTTCTACCCCCCCCCCCCCCCCCCAGTGTTTCCAGTAATTGTCAGCTATTGTCCAATAAAAGCCAACAAATTAAAACATTGCCACCCTAGAATATATCCTGTTTGCATTGGTTCAGATTGTCTTTCCATCGCATCATCTATGTACTCTGCCTGTCTGTCTTGAGCTCTCACTAACATATCAACTGGTACCAGCCTGCAGAGTTTCCTGTGCCAGTGAGTCAGTGTGACAGGGGCAGAAGTGTTTAAGTATTTTATGATGTTTTGCAAACTGGTGACAATGATTTATTGAGCTATAATAGCCTACCATGAAAAATGCATGTGTCCTGCTGGCTTGTCAATATGCTGTTGAAACCTGGACATTTTACTTCTTGAGGTATGTCTTACCTTGCTTCAAAGTAGCCTATAACCAAAATCCCACCATAGAAATGTGAAGGCAATTATTTGATGAAGACCTCGTGTTCATGTACTATGTGTTTTCTTTCATTGTCTAGCAGCCAAAGGTATTATCCTAGTCATTTTAGCAACTCACCATAGTTATCTTTAGCTCGCCTCTTTCAAAATAACAAAGGGATATTTCTATCTCTGCCTATGAAACCGCTTTAATGGTGTTTTCAAATTGTATTTTGTAACATTTGCACATAGACCTACCTCTGTGTACAGTGCATTTTGAAAGTATTCAGACCCGTTGACTTTCTCCACATTTGTTACAGCCTTATTCTATATTTGTCCCCCCCAATTAAAACACAATACCCCATAATGACAAGGCAAAAACAGGTTTAGAAATGTTTGCAATGTATAAAATAATGAAATCACATTTACATAAGTATTAAGACCTTAACACAGTACTTTGTTGAAGCACCTTTGGCAGTGATTACAGCCTCTGGTCTTCTTGGATATGACGCTACAAGCTTAGTACCCCTGTATTTGGAGTTTCTCACAATCTTCTCTGCAGATCCTCTCAAGCTCTGTCCGGTTGGATGGGGAGCGTCACTGCACAGCTATTTTCAGGTCTCTCCAGAGACCGGGTTCAAGTCTGGGCTCTGGCTGGACCACTCACAGACATTGAGACTTGTCCCGAAGCCACTCCTGCGTTCTCTTGGCTGTGTGCTTAGGGTTGTTGTCCTGTTGGAGGGTAAACCTTTGCCCCAGTCTGAGGACCTGAGCACTTTTGGAGTAGTTCTTCATCAAGGATGTCTCTGCTTTGCTCCCAAGTTCTAGAAACAGGATGCACCTGAGCTCAATTTTGAGTCTCCTAGCAAAGGGTTTGAATGCCTATGTAAATAAGGTATTTCTGTTTTTTCCTTGTCATTATGGGGTATTGTGTGTAGATTGAGGATTAAAAAAAAAACAATTTTCAAATAAGGCTGTAATGTAACAAAATGTGGAAAGTCAAGGGGTCTAAACTTGCAGCGCCTAAAACGAAGAAATAATTATCAACATTTTTAAGATAAACATTCTGATCTTGTTCCATTGATACAGCGTATACCTACACTACTTTGACAAACATTGTGGGGATTAAGGAGTATATGCAATACCCACTGGAAAATAACTGGGTATACAGCTTATACCTGCATATGCCCTCCACTACACCACTGATTGGCAATGAGCACTCCTAAAAAAAAAACGAGATTAACCTTCACACGGTGGCATTCAAATGGGTTTTTATTAGATATAGCCGGTGAAGTTCACATTTTAAAATCAAAACCCCGTCACAAATGTTTCCTGAAATTCTTTCAGTTCAAAATGCCCCTTAAAATCCCTCCCAGTGTTTCATGCTTAATCATGTACTCTCTTGTCCCTACAGTTCATCTCTGTCTGAAAAAAAAGATAAGACCAAACTGACTCTTCATGTAAGTCGTGTGTGGAATGGAACCCCACTATGCCACCAGAGGTCTCTGTTAGTTTAACTTGCAGTGGTCTGTTCTGTTTGGATCGGGTCTCCACAAGCAATGCTTTTGCAATTGTATTTAATTTGAGTGTATCTGTCAGTCCCTAGTAGAATTGCCCACATTTTTTGGGGGGTATATCCATTTTTAATTCCGTAATCATTTGGAATCACGTGTGGAATTGGAGTTGTAGTAATGTTGCTCTGCCTCGTCTCTGCAGCAGAAGTTTGTGCGCTGCTCGGTCCGAGCTGAGGTGAGACACCTGCGTAAAGTGCTGTGTCATCGACTGAATGTGGAGAAGCACCAGGTCAGTTGATTGTCTAGGAAGACTACATTTTAAGAGGGACATATCAGCACCATTTTACATTACATGTGCAGTGTACCTATTTGCAAACAGTCCAAAACTACAACACAGGAACCATGTCCTATGACTACAAAAGTGTAGCCTATTAGATAATCCCTTGTGCAACTTTTCAGTCGAGTGCTTTGAATGTTATACAACTAACCTGTGTATGTGAATGTTTCAGAGAACTGGAAATGGAGCATATGTGCGCTTGTACAGTTGACCCAGGACCAGTTGTCATGTTTTGTCCTCACTGTGTGGTCTCCATTTCATCACAGATCCAGATGTTGTTCAATAATGAGTCCCTTCCAGATCACATGACCATGAAACGGCTGTGGATCTCTCACTGGTTTGGCAAGGTACCTCCCAAGTTGAGCCAACAATTTCACACTGAATTCCTTTACACTTGAACTTTTTCCATTTGGACGCTCTGTGGTGGAAACAGCATTATTGAATTTAAGGAAATAATATTCCAAATCAATATTCTGTAGTGACTTCAAATTATACAATGTCTATGGAAATCTTACTCTCAATTCAAACATGTTTTCTAAGCACAAGAAGAAAGTAATTGTATGTTACTTAGAAAACTACATTGTTTGGGGGTAAGACAAACAGTGCATATATATTTAAGAAGTTAAATCATGCTGACGTTGATCTCAGTGTGTATATATTCCTTCATAAATCCAAATAATTAATTGTAGTGCGAGAAGAGAATACTTTGACTTACCTCAAATCCTGTAACAGGGTTATAATTGATTTGGGAGCTTCTTTCTGATTAGTTTGATTTATGTTCATGTAGGATTACATGTAATCAATTGTTTTTTATTATTCCAGGCTCAACCGTTGGTCCTTCACTACACTATTAAGGACAAAAGGACAAGATAGAACTTTTCTTGCCTGGCTACCCATCCACATCACTCCGGCCAACTGATGTTTCTTGTCCACCATGAGTCTGGGTTTGCCCCCCCCCCCCCCCCCCCCCCCCGACAGTTTCTAGAATGCACACACATTCTAAATGGTCCCAGAAATCGAGGGGTTGGGCCAGAGCCGGCCTACATGATGTCACCAATTTTGCTACTCTTTGTTAGATGATCCAATCACTGAATTTGTTTTGTACAAAGGCCTTCATTTTGAAGTCAGACAAACAACTTCTAGGATGGCAGTTTCAGACTGAACGTATGTAGCGATGGATAGACTCATTGGTTGTTTAGCAACAACCGACGTGTGTGCGACTATGGGGCAAAACAGACAGGGTTGGCTTAGATTGTTGACACGTAAACTAGTCTCCATGTGCAAGTGTATTTGTTTTAAATAAACAATGAGTACTTCTCTTCATACATTAGTTGTTGGTTAGCTAGTGAATTTTTGCCATTAGCATTGACATGAAATCAGTCAAACCTCAAAACAATACATGGTATCAAGAACAAGATAAAACAAGCTGAAACGAGCCACCTATGATTCCCCACACGGCAACTCTTTTCAATGTTGCTAGCTAGCTGACCATTCAGAATCCTCACAAAGCACTGCTTCCGGCCTCAGAATTACATTTGGGGTGAGATGTCAGGCAAGGACTTCCCCCTTTCTAATGACCTCAGCAGCTGTATATATTTTGTATTAAATATATTATATTTTAACAGTGTGTACATATTTTGCTTGTTTTGTATTTTTGAAAATAAATATTTGAAAATTGACATGTACAGTTTTTTTTTTTTTTACAGTTACCTGTGGAGATTTGCACAGAATTTTTGAAAAACAGTTGCTATGTTCAATTATGGGAAGCCAACATCAACATGGAATGGAAGCAACTATCAATGGAACTGTGCAATGTTGTCTCAACTCAGTAATGGAAGATATAACCTCAAATAAAAGCATTGAAGCTTTAGTGCATTTGATTAATGGAGTGAAAGTATGTACACTTTTATAGACCAGAAAATTAACGCTTGTCACTAAAATTGTAATTTATTAGTTCACGTTTCAGTGGTGCAAGTCCGGAATTATCAAATTGGAGTACTGCAAAACTAACACTGAACTCTAAATTCTGGTAAATATTTTTGTTCTTCGAAGCACCTAAACTCTCATGAACTGTACTATATACAGTGGAACTGATCTGTACATACTTGATGCTATTTTACAGCCCCTTTATGGTTTGTGCTGATGAGTCACGCTGGATAGGAGCAGCTGACATCCAGGCATGCCAGCATTGGGAATCGATGTTAACTCACTATTCTCAAAGCCATACCCAAATCTCATACGAGATACCTTTGTTTTAATGACTGTCAGACGACTGGTTCTAATGTTCTTCATTAAGTGATAACATTCCACTAGGTGGCAGACTTGATTCATTCTATGCATTACTTCACTTTTAGGTTGACTGAGGAGAGACCATCCCCATGAGGGCCATTATCAGTGGAGCTGCTATGGTGCTGCTTGACATTGTTTAGAATTATTTTTCTCATGCCATCTGTGTCTTTCTAATATTACTCAGTCATACAGGATGATTTGTGCTATTGAGTCAATGTTATTCTCAGTCATGGCCTTTGTTTACACACACCATACATTCCATGTAATCTTTTGTAGCACAGTATATTTGAGCTTTAAAGCCAACTGATACCCATCTGTAACCATATCAATGGGCATCTTTTTGTGTAAAACTATGTCGAGCAATACATATCCACTGTATGCTCTAAAGAGATTACCAGCTATTTACTTAAAGTATATGATGAAATTGTAATGATACAATAAGGACCTATTACTTGTTTATTTGGGATTCATTAATCATGCACCACTAGGCACCGTGCAGTTACCACTTGTTGAATTCTTTGAAGTACTGTTAGTAGAAAGTACACATTGTACCACAATCTCCAAGTAAATACCATAAAGTGCCATCTCAAAACTGATATCAGAAGTACATAGCCTACTTCATAGAATGTGCATATGTGAGTACATTCCTTAACTAACCATCAAGAACAGTGGTGCCAGGCCAATGACATAATGGGCTATGGGAGTGGTGATACTGCATATGCATAAGATTTGTAGGCCTAAACAAACTCCCTTAAAATTATTACTTTTGATCACTCAGTTGTTATTCTCCATAAGTGTTCATTTGCAAATAGTTGAAATTGTGCATGCCACAACCAGAGGGTTATACTACAACACAGGATAAATGAGTTAGCTGGCTAACTTTGATGAAAAACCCCAGAAATAACATATTTTGTGGTTAATTAAGCTAAAAATGTGTTTTTGGTTGTTGAGTCAATTAGACCTTGCCCATTAATGGCTTATCTTGCCCCCCCCCCCCCCCCCCCCCCCCCCCAAATTAGAAAGGTTATTTCACATCATTTAGCCAAGTTAGCTGGGTAACTCACTGATATTCTTTGTAGTATACCCCTCCAGTAAAACATTTGTAAGCCTAACAATGTGTAGGCCTACCTCCACTGTAATTACACTGAACCTACCAATGTAACTACTATGTTAACACACAGGAATTATTAGGGACACAATGTAAAGTGCCCATGTAAGACTTGACCAGTTGAGCACAAAGTAGCCTGTTTATCTGTAATAATAAGTATTGCTATGGTTATTTAATTGTTAATACATTAATATTAGAAATAATTACACTCACACGTTTCGCCCTTCTTCGTTTAGCTGACATTTGATTAAACAAATGAATCTGAGCATTTGTAACAAAAGACTGCCTCCGGAAAACTGCTTATTCTATTTTGCGGTACAGATATTCCAGCATTCCTCTTGCATTTGTATGAAAAACATCAAATGAAAGCCGTTCATTTAACGTTGTTAGACTAAGGTAACGACGTGATAAATATGGATTTTTACATATATTATCGAATGACATGTAAACGAAAGCTTGGTTTTATTTGCCACATACCAATTATGTATCATTATTTCTATCCAAGCTTCTGTAACATTTGTTGTTCATGTAGACTGCTAAATAGTTTCCTTTTCAAAACATTGTGATGTGTGTGATGAGGCAAGCAGTGAATCAGATGCCTTATATCGCGTTGTGGGTCACACTGTTCTTTACCCTAACCTAGAAAAAAAAACCTGTAGGCCTATCTGGCAAGGTCTGGCTGAGTCACTCCATAATGCACCTATAAAAATCTAGTTGACTTTTCAACCACAACGATTCCAAGCGATTACACCAATTGTGTGCACTGTCTGAAAAAACTCCCTTGATCTGGTTGCAAGTGTTACAAATGTGCCGAGAGATATTCAAGCAGACTGCAGTTAGAACAGCAAGGATGCGGGGGAGAAAGGCAACAACCCTCCTATTTCCACTGCCTACTATTGAGATTTATTCATTAGGAACCCAATGCTAATCAATTGCTATTCATGGTCGTTTTTCCAAAACACACCCATTTTCAGAGACGCAGATGCGTGCCATTATTGCTACCGGCTCAGTAAAAACTGTTTATGTACGGTAATGCGGGTTAACCTAATCAATCATGTTGACCACTTTGTGTTAAAGACCATTCTTAAACCATATGGCAGTGGAGTAGTCGCAACATTCTTTTCTGCTGCCCCGGGTCCTTACCAACTGTCAGGAAGGGAGTAAAAAGGAAGAGCTTGTTTAACTCCCGCTAATTGTGAAACTTTACGCAGAAAGCCACTTTCCACACAAAGAGCAGTAGGCCTTCAATCAACAGAAGGATATTCAGATGTTGAAATCACGTGTAATAACCAATATTTTGATATTACCATAAGGAAAACAATATTCAATTCTAGATAAATATTTACGATAATAAAATGTTGCCTTGCCATTGTGTTATGTCACAAATTGTAGACTAAACCAATACACATCGAGACAGAGGTAATTGCATATAATATCATGAAATATCATACCCTTTATTTACATATTATTGATTAAATAGAATGGTACAATAAAATTAGGCATTCGTTATTTAATTTATATACAGAACGTATAGCGTGTAAAAGTTTTGGCATATGTTTCACTGGATATTGATAATGAATTTTTACATGACTCCTATTGCTTGGAAACACTGTTTTTTTTAAATAAAATGTACATCAAGATTGATCCTACGCTCCACTTACATGGGCATTTTAAAAGTTACAATTGGATCTGAACTTGGGGACATTCGAGTTGAAAATATTTAATGTCCTTTAGCAGCTGAAAACGGATGAATAGTTAAAAAAATTGCACCCCCCCCCCAAAAAAAAGATACATAGAGAAGAAAAACACACAATTTGCAGTCTTGATCGTGTACTTTAACACTAAGTATGTTTCTTTACTTATTGAAATAAATATGTATTCCTCAAATAAATGGGTGAAATTGAAACGGGGACATCTAGAAGGCTTTACAGTCCCATTAATGTAATTAAAATGGAGAAGAGGAGAAAGAAAACGTTCCTTTTAAGTTTAACTGCTATCAACGTCAATATCCGTGCAAAAGTTTTGAAAATTGCGCTTTCTTAAAACATGGGCCTACTGTCAATCGTCCACCTCAATCTCTTCGTCCTCCTCTGAGAATTCGTCCGTGGTTTGGTCTCTGGATGAGGAGGGGGACTGAGGAAATGCTCCGTGTCCCTGTGACGACGGGGAGATGCTAGGGGATATTGCTCCAGAGCTTCCTTGCAGGTCGTCAATGTCTTCCATGTTGACTAGCTTTTGCAGGGTTTGTGGTGGGACTTTTTTGAGCGACTCCACGTCTGCTTTCATCTCTTCCAAGTCTCTCTTGAGCTTGGCCCGTCTGTTCTGAAACCAGGTGATGACCTGAGCGTTGGTTAGCCCCAATTGCTGAGCTATCTGGTCTCGATCGGCCGGAGACAGGTATTTCTGGTACAAAAAGCGCTTCTCAAGTTCATATATCTGATGGTTGGTGAAAGCTGTCCGGGACTTTCTCCTCTTTTTTGAGGTTTGCCTCTGTCCAAAGGCGTTTACATGCTCACGGCCTTTAGGGAAACGGAAATACAGAGTCACTTTCCAAAACAATATCAGAACAATATGTCTACAAGTGTCCTAAAGTGTGCCATGATAGAATCAGCAGCGTTGTAATTGAAGTCTTGTTTTATCGAATATGTAAAGCAGTTGCAAACAATTGTTATTATTATTTTGGGTAAGGTTTGGTAATAACTTGCGTACAGCATTCTATAGAGACAATATGCAACGAATAACAGATTCATGTTTTACACTGTCCATGCACCATTAGGATTAAAATATTTATCAATATCAGGATTGAAATAAATAACATGCTACCCAATAAAACAACCTATAAAACGTTGACACTTAATTACATTTTAAACCAGGAAGCACAATAGAACATGCCAGTTTAGAGGCCTCCTTTCCACCCCAATAAATGGCAGGTTTCCTTATAGCCTACTGTTAAGTATCGCACAAATAAAATTAAACTATGAAATAATAGCCAGGGATAGATAACATCACACAGACTAGGCTTGGCAATAGCTTGACACATATTGCAATGCCTTTAGAACCACACTCACTGTAAACGTTTGATAACAGTTGACACGATAGGTTATCAGCAACGGCTATTTCGATGATTATGCATGTTTAAGCAATACAATCACTCACTGAATCTGTAAATGTAAATATTAAAACGTTATGTCAATATTGAATATGAATCATTACCTTCAGCTGCTTGTATAACGCTGACTTCCAGACCTTTAAATGTTTTGCTGGCTAGTTCCTCCAGAGCGCATAACGGCGAAGAGGGAGTGCTAATACCGTTCCTTGCTGCATTTGAGCCGGACACTTTTTCAATAACTCTCGGCGGACAGAGATTTGCAACTGACTTCTTCACAGAGGGTTTGCTTAGGATATCCTCAATGCTGAACGGCGTCAGAGGCTTGTTTGAGTTGGCCGGGGGTGGAAGCTGGTCCAAGGGACCCCGTCTCCTCTCCTCACCACTGGACTGCAACACCGAGCCTGCCTTCATGTCTTTACTGGAGGTCATTGCAGTCCCAAGGAATTACTGCTGACAAAGACTGATTATTTCATTCAAATGGTCGTTCAAACGTCCACAAGTGTTTCCTTCAATTGTCGTCTTCTTCGCAGCCCACTTTTTAGCACTTTCAGTCGAATTATGCAACTACACCTTTCTAAAAATGTTTCTCCAAAATAACCATGGTTCGGGCGTAGGTTGCAGTTTCACAGGCAACCAAATCGTATTTCCTTGCAGAGAGAGACAGTTCCTCTGCGAAGTTCCATGGAGATCTTTAGAAAGTATAACTGTACTGGCTGGGGGCGATTCCCTGCAAGGAATAAGCTGTCTCAAGGAACAAGAAAAAGCAAGCAACCGCTAACGAGTTATTGTTGATTGGGCGAAGTTCAATTAGAGAAACACTAGCTACACTACTTGCTGACCCGCTGCTGCGTCTTAAAGGGCCAGACCATTATAATTAATTGGACGCGAGAAGAGGAGGAGTTTCGCCTCAGCAATGTTGGGGATGTTTGAGGAGCGGGAGATGGCTTGAAATGTTCATGTATCTTCCGCCCCCCCTTCCCACAGGCAACATGCTATCCGTGTATTCCTCTGGAAAGGGAGTTGATGTTCATTTAAACAATGCCATAAGCATTCTTGTGTATAATGGTCATCTCTGTATTATTATGGTACACAGTAGGCCTAATTGAGTGATATAAAAAGAAACGGCACTATTGGCACCCTTGTAGCTTAATCATACAAAATGATACGAGAGATTTGAAGGCACTTATGATTCGGAGACAAAAGGATTGGTGGATAATGTGAGTGCTAGCAACCCCAAAAGCTTGAACAGGGTAGGCAACATCAAACTGCTCACTGCACGGTTAGTCTAATTTTCAATTATGCAATATAGTAAGCTAACGCAGGTTACTCAAATGCAGTAAAATGACTTTTGCAATGTGACAAATGTGCATTATTATTAGGCTACTAATGTCCAATATTACTAATATTTATTGAATGCATTACTATTTTGATAGGCAGGACTGTATATGTTATTACTACATTATCAACATAATTGTTTTCTTAGAACTATACAAAAGTAAGCCCACATAATTATTAACATGACATTTTGGCATGTCATTAAGTTTCAAGAACAAAGCATATACATGCATTATCCTTCCTGTCGTGAGCTTATAGTTTTGGATCTTTTGGCAGAGGAACCACTACGATAAACCGTTAACCCTTGAAACCTTTATCCTTTTTTTGAACATCAGCTATCGGTGCTTTAAAAAACAATGGCTGCAGCCTACTTTTATCTCCTGTAACCATATAGCAAGCCAAATAGACAACCTGGGAATGATTAGGAGATAAATCGTGCATTGTAGGACAGTGTTGAGTTACACTATAATGTTCCATAAAATGTCCTAGAATAACATGCTGATAAATCTGACGCCGTGGCCAGTGACAATACTTTATGTGATCTGTTTAGCTTGCAGGTAAAGAGACGAGACACAGAAGAGTTGTCACGCTGCCATTCTCTCCCCATCGTTAATGATGTGAATTAAAATTCTGATGATGTCCGGGCTGTACCATGTAAGAGAGTAGATCAGAGAATGAAAAAGGGGCAAGTTCGAAAGCATCGAGGATCAGGTTGGTTGTGTGTGTTGTTTATCCATTGAGCAGACTATTAGGCCTACTTCATTTGACACAATAACACATATTGTAGAATATGCATTAATAGTTCGTTACAAAGATTTTTGAAATGGGTTTAACGGCAATCTGAGGTATGAAAATACCCATCATGCTATGTTGCATGCTATATGTTTCAATAATTGCAATTACAAAATAAGCAATGTGCTTCGAAAGGAATTTGATCTGCATGCACATTGCGAAATGTTGTTTGTATTTTCGTTTAGCCTATTCAAATATAATATATTGAGAAAAATGTTTACAATTTGTATTACATATTTTTTAAACCAGCTCCATTTCATTGTTTATGGTGCACACGTAGGCTATCATAAAATGTATATTTGTACCCTATTAGGCTAATCGCAAAAAGGGAAATATCCTAAATGAAATAGGACAATATCAGCATATGAATATAATGCTTTTCACCATATTTTTTTCTAATAAAAACATTCGATTGACATGTTTACAAAGTGTCGGAGGATTATTTCTAATGTATTTTACTAAGCAAATTAACACCGTGCTCTCTCAGCAGTGTGGTGAGAGTAGAAAGATGTAAGATTTAGAGGTGGCAATTCTGAGCTTATTCCCACATCCCTACCATGCGTGTCAACAACATCAACTATCTATTTCAAACCCGAGGTACTCTATTGTTAATGTCCAATGTTGCGATTATTTCATTGCGTTGTAATAATCGACTGAAATGATAAATGTCTTTCTTACATGAACCATTAACAGTGAATAGAACCTTGCAGAAACACCATATTGTTCGTGCCAAGAACCCCATATGGTGACATTCGTGTAGGGACGAAACCAGGCCAAATAGCATAGGAGTTATAAAACAGCACGAGATTCTATTAGCTTGGATGGAGACCCGCTGTCTTGGATGTCATTTAGCAATATTGAGAGGGAGGTTCTGATTAAATATGTATAATTCATTCGAAGGGCTCTGTTGACTACAAACAACATTTGAGGTTATAACATTTCAAAGTGGTTTTGGCTATACAATACAATGGAGGTACAGCCTCCCTCAGCTAGATGCGTCGATTGGGCCTTGTAAAATGAACATGTTCTTCCTCTTAAAAAAACACACATCTGTAGGCCTATCACACTAACGTCATTAATGTGTTGCTTAATCTCATGACTTGTTGTAGGATTTATCCTAGCTCAAATAATGACGAGTTAAATAGAATTATAGGCCTAGGC
This sequence comes from Oncorhynchus mykiss, assembly GCF_057628025.1. NCBI lineage: Eukaryota > Metazoa > Chordata > Actinopteri > Salmoniformes > Salmonidae > Oncorhynchus > Oncorhynchus mykiss. Next base: position 15,699,289 of record NC_143035.1, read on the forward strand.
CATCCATCGAATTTATATATATTTTTAAACTACAGCTTGATAACTATAAACCAATGTATTGTTGCTGATCAACAATTTCATTATTTTTTTTTTTTACAATTTGGTTGTGGTCAGTGCTATCTTTGGGACGTCCCTAACCCTGAACCCAACCTTAACCCCTAACCTCAACCATAACCACAACCCTTACTTAACCCGAAACTTAACCCTTACCGTAACCATTTAAAATGTCAACTTCAATGGACGTCCTAAGGATCCCGTTTAGCAGGGCTATTTGGTTGCAATGATTTTATTACAATATTGTTCTTCTCCACGTGTTATTATATTTCAACTCTACCTGGAAAATAACCCTTGCTAACCTTTTACAATCGCAGTAGCTTTTAACATAACATATGTTTCTATATACAGGTGAACTTGGAAATGGAAACGAACCACCCATGCTTATTGATATCATAGGTTAATATGGTCTTGATGAAAAATATTTACATTTATGCCAACAGACTTGGTGCAATTCATAGTTTCGGCCTATTCAGGAAAAAGCGCAGAATGTAACGTTGGTGTTGATATCATAGGGTTCTTTCAGAAAGAGATACAGCTGCACTCTACGCCCATCAAGAACACAGCGGAGGGCAAACGAGCCATGGAGCGATGGAATGACTGGAGTGTTATATTTCCCTCAAACGCGGCAAGCATGGATAGTTCTAAAGATAAGTCCACCGATATCTATTTTCCAAACATGTTTCCAATGATCTTTACGGTCTCAAGCGGAGCAGTGCTAATTCGAAAGGTTTTCTTTGGCTTAATTTAACCGTTAATTAGAAACAGAACACCTGACATCATCAATCATTAACTCTTATGGGAGTTGTGTTTTATATTCGCCAAAGCTCTATCTCCAGTCAGTCAGTCCCCTTTCCCAGAGCTGCATGGTCCCCGGGTAGGTCACATATTGCTCATGGCCTTTCAGTTTTTCTGGTACAGTGAAGATTTGTTGGGGCTGGCTATTGAAAAGACGTATTCAGACTATCAAAATATAATCGCTAATAGTCTAGAACTGGCCTTTGGAATAACTGCAAACATAAACAGTTGGTTGTGAATGTTGATTTTCGGATTATTTAGGCTGCACTGCATGGTTTGTCTTGATACTTTGAAAATATTCGAGCAATGATAAAAGTACCCTGGCCCGGTACGTCCAATAAACTAGTAAAACCGGAGAAACATACTGTAGTTCTACCAAATTGTGCTAAAGCATAACATATGCAGGTGCATTGATTCGGTTATTTCTACGTTCTCTGTTGGTCTCTGTCCATGATTTAAATACAATTATTATAGACGGATAATCTCTCATCGGCAATATTATTTGGGCTTTACAAAAATGTTTGAAACGTGGCGCGCCCAATGCAATACTACTGTGTGGAGTGACACATCTGAATATCCTTAAGGTAGATAGACCTATTATGGTTTATTCATCACCTTCTTGCTATAATCGTTACTGACTCCTGTTGCAAAACAAAACAGCTGTACTAACAACTTAAATATAACATGATACAGGACCACTCACATTAACGTGGGAGTTATGGTGACACATGAGAGTGGTATATACTTGTTGTGAAATAGAGGGCTTGCTGAGTTCGCATCAGTTGTGTTGGTCCCCGTTGTATCCCTATAGGTCCTGTGATTTTCTGGGCATACAGGGTTGAAACATAAGATATTTGTCTATGCAGGCCCTGAATTTACAACAGTCCTAACGCTGCGTTATGACCGAGGTTCAATCTTCAGTACAATAAACTGATGTGGTGTCGGGGAGGAGGGTAGTGACTTCAATGTATATGCCTTCTAATGACATTACCTTAGTCCTAGTGTGTCCATAAAGTGCTTGCATTGATCAAATTGTATAATGCCAGCAGGGCACGTTCACAAAATATCAGTAGTCAACCATTTTGATTACAAATGGGTTTGGGCTTTATAAGATGCTACACAATGAAGCAGTAATAAAGACGAAATAATCGTTGTGATATTGTGGGCTTTCACCTCCTCATTCAATCATTATTTTATAGGCATAACAATTCATAACCAATATTTTCAATTGTAAACTGTAAATAGAAACGTATATTATTTGTATTATTACAATTCTTGATATTATTATAATTTTCAACAAGAAAAATAATGGTAGGCCTACTAATGATAATGCAGTCATTCACAACATTCTGTCACTACTGGAATCAAGGTTGACCAACGTAACAAGAGAGCGAATTACAGGCGATTTCCCTTCAAAATGGTAGTAGGCCTATATATTCATTTTTTTTTTTGCAATGTTATCTAACATCATTATTGACTGCCCTTATTTTCTCCGCACCGGCCGAAACATGTAAGGCCCAAACAAGCTTTATTGAACGCAGCGATCGTTTTAAGCAATGATGCATTTTCAAGGAAACACTACTGTCAATAGTTCGGGTATATGTGATCTTGAGTTGCTCGTGCGTTCTAACGATAATCACGGGTACCCTTGCCCTAGTAAACAACACATCATCACCACCCCTGAATAAGAGAAAAAGTGAGTGAGCGCAAGAATAACTCCCTGCAGTGTGCGTGTGTGCGCCCGCGCGCGTGTCTGTGTGAAAATGGGGAGGGAGAAAGTGGAGGCTTGTGAGTGCGCGCGTACATGACAGGCAAGGTGGACGCGTAATCTTGGAGACAAAATATCTCCATCCATTCTCTCTGTAGGCGTGCGTGAGTGGGTTTGACGCGTGTAGGGATGGAGAGAAGAACATGAATCCCGGTTTCAAGCACCCTCTCTTAAGCATCTAAAACAACAGCAATCGTAAACGTCGGCCTTTAGGTGCTTAGGCTGTTACATTGCGCATTGCCTTTGACAGTGTCATATTCCACGGTGTTTAGTACCTGTTGTTTTTTCTCTCCCTTCAGCCACTGGGTTGACAAATGTTTAGATTTCCAAACGCGGAACCCCAAACGCGCAGGGCCAAACCGCTTCGCAGCCCTATCACCTTTGCACAGTTGATTTTCTCTCGCCGTTCAGAACTTGAAACCCCCCGGGAAGCGGTGTTGTTCGACAGTAATGCTCCATTGGAGTCCATTTAAGATCATAAAGAAGGATGTGGGAGGCCAAGCGCCCGACCAGAAGGGCTTAACGAAGATTACATTGCATTAGTACATGTATCTGCACCGTGGGCCATAATAGGCTTTATTAGGCTGTAATGATCAGAAACAATTTAAGCACCTTTAAACTAACCATAATGTCAAACACAACTAATAGGTTAGACTGAGCTAACTGTACAAGTCCTACTGCAAAGACAAACACTTTGAAATGTATTCATAGTTTGTAAATAGCTGATTATAGGCCTAAACTATTATTGTTGTTATTATTATTATAATTATAATTATTATTATATAATTATATTATAATGACATTACATCAGTTATTATAAACTGGGTGGTTCGAGCCCTGAATGCTGATTGGCTGACAAGGGGGTATGACAAAACATTTATTTTTACTGCTCTAATTACGTTGGTAACCAGTTTATAATAGCAATAAGGCACCTCTGGAGTTTGTGGTATATAGCCAATATACCACAGCTAAGGGCTGTGTCCAGGCACTCCGCAATGCTCGTGCCTAAAAACAGCACTCAGGCGTGGTATATTGGCCATATACCACACCTACTCGGGCCTTATTGCTTAATTATAAGACTTTTTATTTTACTTTTGATAAATTCATAGCCCATACATTGGTTGTTCTTTTCTTCCGGATGACACCTGTGAGTTCCAGAAGATGGTCTGAATTTGATGTCTCCACTCAATACACTGTATTATAATGTTCTTCATCAATTAACTACATGTGGAATCACTTCAATCTAAAGGGTGGACATTGGCTCTATTCAGTATTCACTGTGTACTGTAACATATTGTACCCACAATTACAGATTTCAATAACACACACACACACACACACACACACACACACACACACACACACACACACACACACACACACACACACACACACACACACACACACACACACACACACACACACACACACACACACACACACACACACAGAGCAATCTTGATGGATGTTTGCCTTTGAACATGGCACCAGTAGACTAAGACAGAGAGAAGTGGGACAGATCAAAGGGAGGAACCACACTGTCCCCGCAAATGGACGCCAACTGATGAGAAGATATGGAGCGGTTGAGCCCAAGCCATTTATTATTGGTTAGATGTGGGTTGAGCAACCATGGTCTGATTCCATTTTCAGAGTTTTGTTTTCTCATGTACAGTATTGCTCACAAAATAATGTAGCATTATCCTGTATGGACGATGTGCAGAACTATGTTGTCGTCCATAAAGATCATTTCTATTTGATGCATTTTAAATGATCCATAATGATCCATACACTGATAAATAACCATACATTGATAAACTGAACTAAGTTCAATTAAACAAATATTAATGCCAAAACTGAATGAATTAGGATATACGGTTTTGTCCCCCCCCCCAAAAAAAACACAACTTATTTCCATGATCTTTGGAGTTAATCATTCATTATTATATTCAATGTAGATAAAGCTGTGTATCGATGTTGTTAATCTTATTTTTTCTCCACTGATTGTCAGTTGCTCTGGATAAGAGGGACTTGAATGTAAAAGGCAAACACATGACAGATGCAGTAGGTGTTATGTGCCTGTTCCACACTAGAATGTTAAACTGAGACATGCTCACAACCTCAGCACAGGAGCAGACTCATAATTGGAAGAGCTCAGATTGGTCAATTGACCCCAACATAAAGCCTACCTGATCTCATGGACAAACGGTCATGCTGTGTTTTATTTGGTTATTTACTGAACCTTTATTTAAACTAGGCAAGTCAGTTAAGAACAAATTCTTATTTACAGTGACGGCCTAGGAACAGTGGGTTAACTGCCTTGTTCAGGGGCAGAACAATGGATTTTACCTTGTCGGCTCAGGGATTTGATCTCGCAACCTTACATAATGACGTTTAGCAAAATAATTGGACTTATTGAGGTTTAGGACTTATTGGACTTATTGCTAGGTTTACAGTTAGGATTAAAGTTTGGGTCATGAGACCAAAACCCAAAGTTGATGCGCTAAAGATTAAGCTAACTCAAATAGTATTGAAAAAGTAATATTGAACATACACAGCCTCAAGAACAACATCACATACCAAATATACTCTATCCATTCATAGCTGTAGAAAGTAATGCGCAAAAGAAAACAAAATAGAAGGACAGTGAAAAGTTGAAGCTGCTTGTAGTAATACTGCTGTGTAGTGATACTACTTAGGAATATATGACTCATGGAACTGTGAATACAACTAAACAGTCAGAAAGGTACTCTTCAAACAAGAAGCCAGAAAGTCAGTCATTACAAACATTTGAATGAATGCCCACATGGAAAGTTTCCATATTTCCATAACTATACTAACGCACACTACCTATTCAAAACATAACAGAAATGTGTGTACATTTTAGTGACATCTGTTCTTTTTGTTGGACGATAATTAATTTGGACTGAACTGGGACTCATATCCACAGTGTCACTGCACATATTTTTGTGAATGAAGATAAATGCTTCTCTGAGTACACTCTGTACCATGGGAGCCGTCAACAAATTAATCACTTGCAATTCTATCCACGGCTACTTGGGCACCTGGTGGGTCCCAATACACGTTCCGAGATAATGAGGGCGCATCGGTGCAACATTTTACGAGCAGAGTGTCGTAGTTCTTGAAAAGAGAAAGAAAAATGAATAACTGAAGCCACGTCTCCAGAGAGGTATAGTTTCTTGAGATGGTTCGGTGCCACGACCTGAAGCAGATCTCCCCTTTCTCACATCAGGATTTCATTAAGCCATGAGCACTCCTGCGCCACTTTGCTCCCAAACCAAATGAGGAAATAGCTCGTCTGGCCACTGACAGACCCCGGGTTTGGCCGTAAAGATAAATGACCCAAAGTATTAAAGTTTAACACTTTGACAAAACCCACCTGATCTCGAGGATTAATGCAACGAAAAATCCATCTGCGAGAAGGACTCAGAGGTGAGTAATGGCCAGGCGCTGGGAAGGTCAAACAATATTTAGGATAAGTACATATCCAGCGTTGAGACTTAAACTTTCCCAAGACATGTACACTACATGACCAAAAATATGTGGACATCTCATTCCAAAATCATGGGCATTAATATGAAGTTGGTCCCCCTTTTGATGTTATAACAGCCTCCACTCTTCTAGGAAGGCTTTCCACTCGATGTTGGAAATTTTCTATGTGGACTTCTTTCCATTCAGCCACAAGAGCATTAGTGAGGTCAGGCACTGATGCGATTAGGCCTGGCTCGCAGTCGGCATTCCAGTTTATCCCAAAGGTGTTTGATGGGGTTGAGGTCAGGGCTCTGTGTAGGCCAGTCAAGTTCTTCCACACTGATCTCGACAAACCATTTCTGTATGGACCTCGCTTTGTGCACGGAGGCATTGTCATGCTGAAACAGGAAAGGGCATTCCCTAAACTGTTGCCACAAAATTGGAATGTCATTGTATGCTGTAGCATTACGATTTCCATTCACTGGAACTAAGGGGCCTAGCCCGAACCATGAAAAACAGCCCCAGACCATGATTCCTCCTCCACCAAACTTTACAGTTGGCGCTATGCATTCGGGCAGGTAGTGTTCTCCTGGCATCCCCCAAACCCAGTTCCGTCCGTCGGACTGTCAGATGGTAAAACTTAATTCATCACTCCAGAGAATGCGTTTCCGCTGCTCCAGAGTCCAATGGGGGCAAGCTTTACACCGCTCCAGCCGACACTAGGCATTGCGCATGGTGATTTTAGGCTTGTGTGTGGCTGCTTGGCCATGGAAACTCCTTTCATGAAGTTCCTGACGAACAGTTCTTGTGCTGACGTTGCTCCCAGAGGCAGCTGGGAGCTTGGTAGTGAGTGTTGCTCCTAGACGTTTCCACTTCACAATAACAGCACTTACAGTTGACTTACAATACATTTGACGGACTTGTTGGAAAGGTAACATCCTATGATGGTGCCATGTTGAAAGTCACTGAGCTCTTCAGTGTGGGCAATTTTTCTGCAAATGTTTGTCTATGGAGATTGCTTGACTGTGTGCTCGGTTTTATACACCTGTCAGCCACGGGTGTGGCTGAAATAGCCAAATCCACACATTTGAAGGGGTGTCCACATACTTTTGTATATATTGTGTATCTCATAGATTTGTGTTGGGATGCTCACACACATGCACCTGCACGCACACTACTGTTATATCAAGAATAGTATATTACTTCCACCAGCATTATTACCACATAAGCACAGTGTTGTAACTTTAATGTGTTACAGAGCTAATGTTTAAGTTGGCTCATTGAGCTGTATCTGGAGATATTTCTTTGCAGTTGTTTGCATATGTAATTGTATTGGTTTGAATTGAATTACGCTTTTTGACTGCAAGTTCCAGAATGCTTTGCGAGAGGAATGAGCCAGATAACGCGCCAATTATGTGCAGGTGCCAGTGATTGTGGCTGACTTTCCGATAGCATCTTACCTGCATTGCTCTGTACCAAAACAAAGTTGTTAAATGTAACGTGAACAAGTATTATTACTAAAAAATAAGCTTTCGTATCAAACCCGACGTCCCGAGTCATTACTTTGAAGTTAGTTAATCTAAAACACAGATAGTGCAAATATAACTTGTTATATCCACCCTGTGACTTTGACATTATGTCAATAATGTTGTCTACTTTTCTTAAACATATGGATCATATGAGTTAGGTCAACGAAAATTACAAATAAGCAATGCTAAAGAATATAAAATGTCAATGTAAGACATTGGTACGGCTTTTCAAAGTATCCCGTCCCATGCCATTTGAGTGAGCCAAAACTGTAATACCCTCTGGTTTTGGGTTTAGGCTAGCTCTGCAAAAGAAAGACAAAAAAAAACACATCTAATGTCGGGAAGTAAGTCATCTTTCATGGAGAGCGATGCTCTCCCCTGTGAAACATCTTTCACCCTGCGAGGCTGAGCACTAATAAGTGTCTTCATCCAAAACAAAGGGTTACTCTGCAGCCTACCTGGCCAGTCCTAACACAACACAGGACATCAGAGGGTTAATAGGCCACTTAGAGTAATGCATCAATATAACTGAAAACCAGCCTGCTAGAGCCTTTAAACACCACACATTTGTAAAGCGAAAACACAGCATGAGCCACTGGGAAGTCAATGGGGGTGTTAATTTTATGTGTGCAAACAAGAAAATTACATTACATGTTCTACTCATTACTGAAAATGACCTAGTAATAACAATCATGGACACTGGTTTAACCCCGGTGCAGAACCACAAGCTAGTTTTCGGTTCTGGAAAACTAGCAGATTGATGCCTCCAGTTTTCAAAGTAAGAGGCATGTGTAGGAAGTTATGCTAGTAACACCACTACATAAACACTGCTAAGGCAGTATAGATTTCATTCCAGCCTACTTATCTATCACTGACACTACTAACTGGCTTTCACATCAATGTTCGCTTGTCATTTTTGAAAATGCACAAACTCCCCTTTCTCTTTTATTCTACTCGGGCTCCATCTAAAACGGACAGGAAGTTGGGCAACATAAATAACAAGGGAGTGAAACTACCGAGGAAGGTCTTGGCCCATAACTTACTTTGTCACTGGGAAATAGGCTCACACCCAGTCCAAATCATAAGCGATGATTCCTCGGAGAACACTGTGCATGTCCCAAGGGCGAGAGACCTTTCCTTAGGCCCAAAATAGCCTTCAGTCCAAGCTATGCCCTGTTCCAGGTAACAAACAGACACACTGTATGTTCTAGTGGAAAGTCTAGGTTTCTAATTCGTTTTGCTGACAGGCCTCCCTGACCCAGTAGTATTTTCTCCTTGTGCTGTTTTGTTCAAATGTCCTAGATGAGAAAGGAGAGAAAAGATAAATATAAAAGGAAGGTGCACAAGAGGATTGCAACTTTCCATGCAGTTAAGGAGTCAACAATGAGGATACTTGTTCAAATATTTGGGATTACAGTAAAAAACTTTGGCAATTGAAGAACTGCTGGAGGGGATTGTGGTATTTGGAAATTGGATTTGGAGGGGATTCTTTGGAGTGTGATTATTGTTTTTATGGTTGTTGTAGCATTCATTTATTAGTATTTACTAATCCTGGATCCCCAACGTACACTAGATAGACTGCATACATGTAGTGGCTACACTTTTACCACAACACAGACATTTTTTGCTTTACTGAAATGTTGTAAAGATGTTTATTTAGTTAGCAACACTGGATATTTATTCAGTGTTTTATTTAGCATCCTTACTATGCCCAGATAATTTATACTTTCAACTTGTGTAATGTGATCTTTCATCCTCATGCTTACCTAGTATTTGGTTAGCATAGCCCCTGGGCAGTCATGAGCATGTAGCCAACTCATCACTAGTCACCATGAGTGTTTCAATGTTTCATTCTCTTCAGTTTAAATAGGGATATACATATTTTCCAAATGTGACAGCAGGTCTTGTGTGGCTTAGGTGGTAGAGCATGGTGCTTGCAATGCTAGGGTTGTGGGTTCAATTCCCACAGGGGACCAGTATGAAAAATGTATACAAGTTGCTCTACATCAGGGCATCTACTAAAGTACTGTAAATGTAAAGCACAAAATGGTCCTTGTCTATGGCCATGTCTAATGGTTACCACAGGTCTGGTATCTTGCTTATTATGCAGGGTGCCAATAGAACCAAAGCAGCACCTAGGTCTGCACTCAGGACAGTTTTTAATTACAAGCAATTGAATCAATTAATCCAGAATGGAGTAGCCCTGCAAAAGTAAAGGTAGGTGGGAACATTGTGGCACTATTGGCCTGCAGCACTATGCCTATTTCTCATTGTCAACCGGTACTTTGAGTTCTGGACAGATATCACAAACTGTCCTTTAATTTTTTTTCTTCTTGACACTGTGCTCAAGGGCTGTGATATATCCATCAGTGACCACACTCACCATAAGGAAGCTGAGAGAATACATGCAATGGAGATTATCAGGACAAAACCCCATCAGCTTGTCAAGGGATGCAGACAGTAGACAGTATTGTATCCACATGTATTGAACACAGAGCTGTCAACGTGTCTGACGGTCCCATTCATCATGTACAAAGCCAGCGCTGTCAGAGCCACAATGCACCCCATCTATCCCTGCCCTAAGTGACAACTCTGAGATGAGCATTAGGGCAGCGGAGGATGTATACAAATGATTTGTTTTTTCTCTTTGCACAAGGCAATTTCCTCAAGGCACTCAGACTTTTTTTTTTTTTTTTTTTACCTTTATTTAACCAGGCAAGTCAGTTAAGAACAAATTCTTATTTTCAATGACGGCCTGGGAACAGTGGGTTAACTGCCTGTTCAGGGGCAGAACGACAGATTTGTACCTTGTCAGCTCAGGGGTTTGAACTCGCAACCTTCCGGTTACTAGTCCAACGCTCTAACCACTAGGCTACCCTGCCGCCCCAGACTAGGGGATCGTTCAGAGTGAAACCTTATGGCAAAGTAAAAAAATCCTTTGACTCCTATAGTTGACCTAGTATCTGACCAATCTTACCAACTAATACAGTAGGAGATTGATTATATATTCTTTGGATATTACAGGAGTTGCATTTTTTTATAACAACTAATTAGTAGAATAAAAGTAATGGAGGATAGATTATCCAATTAGTTTAACCAGAGCTTTGTGTGTGTGTGTGTGTGTGTGTGTGTGTACACATATACAGTGCCTTGCGAAAGTATTCGGCCCCCTTGAACTTTGCGACCTTTTGCCACATTTCAGGCTTCAAACATAAATATATAAAACTGTATTTTTTTGTGAAGAATCAACAACAAGTGGGACACAATCATGAAGTGGAACGACATTTATTGGATATTTAAAACTTTTTTAACAAATCAAAAACTGAAAAATTGGGCGTGCAAAATTATTCAGCCTCCTTAAGTTAATACTTTGTAGCGCCAACTTTTGCTGCGATTACAGCTGTAAGTCGCTTGGGGTATGTCTCTATCAGTTTTGCACATCGAGAGACTGAAATTTTTTCCCATTCCTCCTTGCAAAACAGCTCGAGCTCAGTGAGGTTGGATGGAGAGCATTTGTGAACAGCAGTTTTCAGTTCTTTCCACAGATTCTGGATTGGATTCAGGTCTGGACTTTGACTTGGCCATTCTAACACCTGGATATGTTTATTTTTTAACCATTCCATTGTAGATTTTGATTTAGGTTTTGGATCATTGTCTTGTTGGAAGACAAATCTCCGTCCCAGTCTCAGGTCTTTTGCAGACTCCATCAGGTTTTCTTCCAGAATGGTCCTGTATTTGGCTCCATCCATCTTCCCATCAATTTTAACCATCTTCCCTGTCCCTGCTGAAGAAAAGCAGGCCCAAACCATGATACTGCCACCACCATGTTTGACAGTGGGGATGGTGTGTTCAGCTGTGTTGCTTTTACGCCAAACATAACGTTTTGCATTGTTGCCAAAAAGTTCAATTTTGGTTTCATCTGACCAGAGCACCTTCTTCCACATGTTTGGTGTGTCTCCCAGGTGGCTTGTGGCAAACTTTAAACGACACTTTTTATGGATATCTTTAAGAAATAGCTTTCTTCTTGACACTCTTCCATAAAGGCCAGATTTGTGCAATATACGACTGATTGTTGTCCTATGGACAGAGTCTCCCACCTCAGCCGTAGATCTCTGCAGTTCATCCAGAGTGATCATGGGCCTCTTGGCTGCATCTCTGATCAGCCTTCTCCTTGTATGAGCTAAAAGTTTAGAGGGACGGCCAGGTCTTAGTAGATTTGCAGTGGTCTGATACTCCTTCCATTTCAATATTATCGCTTGCACAGTGCTCCTTGGGATGTTTAAAGCTTGGGAAATTTTTTTGTATCCAAATCCGGCTTTAAACTTCTTCACAACAGTATCTCGGACCTGCCTGGTGTGTTCCTTGTTCTTCATGATGCTCTCTGCGCTTTTAACGGACCTCTGAGACTATCACAGTGCAGGTGCATTTATACGGAGACTTGATTACACACAGGTGGATTGTATTTATCATCATTAGTCATTTAGGTCAACATTGGATCATTCAGAGATCCTCACTGAACTTCTGGAGAGAGTTTGCTGCACTGAAAGTAAAGGGGCTGAATAATTTTGCACGCCCAATTTTTCAGTTTTTGATTTGTTAAAAAAGTTTGAAATATCCAATAAATGTCATTCCACTTCATGATTGTGTCCCACTTGTTGTTGATTATTCACAAAAAAATAGAGTTTTATATCTTTATGTTTGAAGCCTGAAATGTGGCAAAAGGTCGCAAAGTTCAAGGGGGGCGAATACTTTCGCAAGGCACTGTATATATATATATACATACACTGTATATAGGTGTATGTGTGTATGTTTGCATGCACATATGTGTGTGATGTGTGTTTGTGTGTGTTTGTGCGTAAGGGTGGGCATGCACGTGTGTGTGAGTGTCTGTGTGTGTGGCCTGAGTCAGCAGACTAGTTGTAATTACCTTGAGGCCTGCTAGTTGAGGGCTGTGCAGCACTGCAGAAATCTGACAGGGGGAGCATCATTTCCCCTGTAACCCAGGACCAGAGAAAGCAATAAAGCTACTCAATACAGAACAATAAAGGAGAGTCATGCCACATTTTTAGAATACCGAAAACAAGTAACCTGTTTACGCTGTACAAACAGCAGCAATCTAATTGCTAGCGCATTGAAGTAATCATATCAGAGCCTTCGTAAATTATGTCTCAGTCATACACATGACGGATTATTAAGTGTTAAGAGACTTTGTGGTGTTAAATGTCTTTAAGAGGGGACATAATCAGTATTTTCAATAGATTGGTCAAAGAGATATGGCAAAGAGTTCCAATGACACGGTTCCAGAACGTTCCATTCACTTTGATTCATACCTTTAAATCACAGAACAAATTATATTCCTGTTATTGCTTGAAGACTTTTAGGTTTCATTCAGAAGATGGCTCTTAAATCTAATTGCAAAGACTGGTCTGCCATCCTATTGACATTTTGACTGCGTTTCAAACAATATGAGCTTTTCTAATGTCTCCGTCATCATAATTTCTCCCGAGTTAATGTCATACTGTAATATAGACCACATCCAAAGTATTGGTTAGGTATAAAGTGACAGAGAGATGTGCTGTGAAATGCAATATCTTCATCAAAGAACAATTTAATTTCTTCGTCTCCAGTTAATCATTTATTATTAAGTCTAAAAGTAGCAGAAAATCACTTTTTGTATGGAAAAACTCAGTGAACCTTTCTTCCATATCTGCAGAAGAAGACATGAGTAGGAGTAACATATTGGTTTTAGGGCTTAGTCCACATCCTAAATGGAGCAGAGGTTGAGGGAATCTTGGAGACACCTCCATCTCTCCTATGGGGTATCCTCCTCTTGGGTAAGAGAGTATGCTAACTTCAGCCTGAGCCAAAACTGGAGCTCATTTGGAAGTCTGTGGGCTTGTCCCTGGTGTGCGACGTCCCCGCCCTAGCTCCTTGTGGTTTTATTTTTAATTAACCTCTAAAAGATAATCTGTTGTTGCTTCCACTGTTCGTGTCAGCGGGGTTAATGATTTCACGAGCTCAGGGAGAAACGGCAGGGGACAGATCAATGCACCTCAATTTCCCGCCCCTCGTGTTCTGTCTCACTAGCCGGGGCTGCGGTGAAAGCACTGCCTGGCCCTTCTCCCTGTCCGCTCTCTCCCTTGTTCTCAATATATACACTTGCACGCTTGCACGCACGCACGCACGCACACACACACACACACACACACACACACGCACACGCACACGCACTATGTGCATGCAATGTCACCCCCTTACTTGGGAAAGCACTTGTAAGTGAAGCTTTACTTAGACACGTAAGAGATTAGATAAAACGGCCAATGTGCTCTTACATGATCCTATTGATGTCACACCAGTGAAGGCAGGGTGTAATTGGCCAACTTTTTGTTTTCTGAATTAGTCGCTATCCTCCATTCTTCCTGACCATGCCTAATGTTTTAATTCAGGCAGGCTTGTACTCTGTAATGCACTTTCTGCCAAACAAACGCATCAGCACTGCACCATAACAATTGCATAACTTGAAGGAGATTTGCTTTCCTGTAATGTGTGCATCCTGGCGGCAGAGAAGTCAGGCGCAGGAGAGCAAAAACTATGTTACAACGGTGCAGTTTAACAATAAAATCACCGAGAACAAACACAAATAAATAAATACAATGGGTCAAAACCCTTCGCACATCAGACATAACATGCACAAACTCTTACAATCAACAATACCGGACAAGGACATGTGGGGAACAGAGGGTTAAATACACAGCATATAATTGATGGGATTGAAACCAGGTGTGATGGAAGACAGGACAAAACAAATGGAAAATGAAAGGTGCATCAGCGATGGCTAGAAGACCGGTGACGTCGACCGCCGAATGTTGCCCGAACAAGGAGAGGGACCGACTTCGGAGGAAGTCGTGACATTTCCAGGGATACCACAAAGTCAGAACTGCAGTATACTGTAAAACAACCACAGATTTTTAACTAGATTCAGGAAATCACATTCCATTAATGGCGGTGTCTCTCAGCGTGACTCATTGATCACAGCAGCTCAGGACCGACTCAATACTTCAGCTTCTGTATTGGAACTCTTAAATTATTTTAGGTATAACATGACGGCTTATTGATGCAATGTCAGACTGTGACATGTGTATATATGTCCCTAAGGAGAAACTCTTGGAGAGAGGCGTTTTCACCCTCCCGAAGTCAGACAAAGCTTTTCCAAATCCGTCACAATCCTGTCCTTTGATTTTGTATTCTCCGCCACCTATTCGTTTGGGGTTTGAGGTGTTGTTGATAGTGATCATTCAGTTTAATAGTAGCATATTAGCCATAGTGTAATTACCCACAATTATTTAATTTAGGTTGAACACAACACAGTAACAGCCTTCATCAATATCTGGCTAAAACATGGGATAGTGCTGCAAGGCTTTAAAATCTTTAGATTTACCCTGTAAGTAAGCATTTGCTTTCAAGTAATGTCGTAGGGGAAAACAACAACTAATTAATCTTGATCCTGTCAATATTTATGTGAATAATGTGAGATCGTATTAACCAGTTTGAATGTACAAATGAAACAATATTGAATTTGTGCCAATTTAGATATTTCTTACAAGGTATTAGCTTACAATGGAGGCTGACCAGTTCAGAGAAGCACAACAATACAACCCCCCCTTAATTAATACAGTGTCTAATCATAGATAAAGACATTAAAGTAAAGTAGACCCAACTCTGAGTCATCACAGGGAATGGGGCCCCCATTGAGCTCATCTCAGCATGCTTCCCTGACTCCGTCTGTGAGACACTTACTCTTCCAATCACAGCGTTCGGCCTTCCCTTCCCCTTGTCCCTGATATGTAACAGAACCATCAGATGGAGTGGACGTCTGTAATCATACTCTGACTATACACACACGCACGCACGCACGCACGCACACACACACACACACACACACACACACACACACACACACACACACACACACACACACACACACACACACACACACACACACACACACACACACACACACACACACACACTAATGCATGCACACACCAAACCTTCACATGCTGGTTTTGGAAACATCAAAACTGACTGTAGGGAGTCTGAGACTTAAAAGTGTGCGGCACGCCTTGGCCCACAGGTATGCAGTGTATGGGCCAGCGGTATGAACCCCATGCTGGGTCCTTCTCCCATTTGGATGTCTATATCTGTGGAAACTTTTCTTTTTCACCCCTTGCATCCCCACCAGTCCAGCAGGCCTCCGTTAAGAACTGCAGCCAGGATGAATCAATCAACCACACGCCAAGGGAATTACCTCATTGCACATTGGCAGTGCTATCTAAGCAGCGACAGCATTTGGGCTTTGAGATAAATACCCGCTCTTTAAATTACATCCTACTCTGTGAGAACCTCTGCTGTTTCACTCCGGAGTACGACAGGTTCGGGCCATGTCCTTGTTGCTTTGGCTTTTCTAGCCACTTCTTCTGGCCCATCTCCACCCCCCCCCCCCCCCCCACCCCACCCCACCCACCCAGCCCCCCCGCGTTTCAGGACAACTTTATGAAATCAGAATGCACGGAATAAGGCAGCGGGTACTGCCAAATGTTTGTCTTTACAATAACAGTAAACATTTCATTGTCATTACATGGTCTAAGTCACAACCTCAGTCGGGTGAACTCTTCAATTTCATCCAAGAACGCTTCCCTCTCTCCTCAACTCATATTATATAGCATTCCCTCTTGTGCCATAATGTTTGCAACAATGACAGTGAAGTCAATGGCAAGAGAGCTAGATTAGCCAGCTAGCATTTCTTCTAATGTCTCTCACTCGTCTGATGCTCTTGCACAATGTGTCAGTGCTCAAATGAAAATATGTCCTAGTGGTGCTGGCAATGGTGTTACCCACTCCACACGTATAAGTTTATCAGGAAACTGAAACACAACACATTTAACACTTAAACATGCATTATATTACTCACACATACTGTACTCAGAAATTCACACAATAATATAGGCCTACTCACACAACCACACAAAACATTTGCTCACTCATGAGCACAAAGTGGCAGGGTCAGGCTGTTGAGATTACAGATTGTGCCTTTAAGTGAAAGTTTTAAGGACAGGGAAATCTGGTTCTACTTTTAACGGCTGTCAGCCCTCAATCCTTCCCAGTGCCCATCATCCCCCAGGAGTGGTGGAGTTAAACTGGGTTTGATGTTCTGCTGTCTGAAAATCATCTTTTACACATTCCAAGAGCCACGTGCAATTTGGGCTGTCACCAGTGGCATTCCCTTTAAGTGTCCATGCCTTTGACTATTATGGGCCTGAGATAATAGTTATCTCTCAACTTTTCACCCGAACTACACTGCTGCTAACAGACGCAGAGGAATGGCAAAGATTCCGTATCAAACGTTCCCTCCGCAATCTCTCACTCAGCTCATTGGAATGGTCTTGATTAAGATAGCTCTCTCACACAAACAGTTAAAGGATGAGAAAGCCGAACGAAGCATCTTAACCCAATTAAAAATGCCTGTGAGTTCTTTTAAAGTGAGAAGAGCAATTCCCTTCAGACAAGCTGGAGAAGACGATGTATAATAAATCACCCTCTCAAGTACGACGTTTAGGCTTTAAGCATGAGGTTGAAGCAGAAGGAAAGGAAAATGGGATGACCCCGCAACCTCCCAACTCTTAACCCCTTCCCCGAGTCCAGGGCGACTTCCAGAGCGCTCTCACAAAAAGGCCCCGGTTGGACAACCCATGTGGGCTTTGTCTCCGTGACCCTCACACGCGCCTGTTGTCTCACAGCTCGCCCTCACATTTCAACACACCTGGGGGAGAGAGAGAGAGGTAGAGAGAGAGGTAGAGAGAGAGGTAGAGAGAGAGAGAGAGAGGTAGAGAGAGAGAGAGAGAGAGAGACAGGGAGAGACAGGGAGAGAGGGAGACAGAAAGAGAGAGACAGCTGGGGATGGGTGGGCTTGCTGATTAAAATTAAACAAACCAAGCAAGAATTTATTCCACATACTTAATATTCTTCATTTTTTTCTCTAGTTCCCTCCCACCATGTACAGAAGATAGGAGAAGTAGCAGATGAGGGAAAGATATGTTGACAAGGGGTGCTAAGTGGATTTGAGTAATGGGCAGTTGGGCGATGTGTTGGTTTAACCATCTGGTAGCAACTCCCTCAGTTTTGTGATGTAGTGTCTGTGGAGGGAAAAAGCCCAGTGCCTAATATGCCCTTTATGACACGATGGGTGGTCACACAACGAGCAACTGGTTTCATTGATTCATATTACAGCTCACGTTTAAATCAGAAAAAGAATGGAACACTGAATGAGTGACATTACCAGGGACCCCCAGAAAAATGTGTTGAAAAAACAAGAATGAGAAATACACTTTATGTGTATCACAAAGTATGTGAACACCCCTTCAAATTTGTGGATTCAGCTATTTCAGCCACACCCATTGCTGACAGGTGTATAAAATTGAGCAAACAGCCATGCAATCTCCATAGACAAACATTGGATGTAGAATGGCCTTACTGACGAGCTCAGTGACTTTCAACATGACATCGTCATAGGATGCCACCTTTCCAACAAGTCAGTTTGTCAAATTTCTGCCCTGCTAGAGCTGTCCTGGCCAATGTCTAGGAGTAAAGTGTTAGGCCACACAGTGCTAAAGCGCTTAGAGCGTAAAAAAATCGCCATTCCTTGGTTGCAGCACTCACTACCCTGTTCATCGAGAGCTTCATGAAATGGGTTTCCATGACCGAGCAGCAGCACACAAGCCTAAGATCACCATGTGCAATGCCAAGCATTCGGGCTGGAGTGGTGTAAAGCTTGCCGCCATTGGACTCTGGAGCAGAGGAAACGTGTTCTCTGCAGTGATGAATCAAGCTTCACCATCTGGCAGTCCGATGGATGAATCTGTGTTTGACAGATGCCAGTAGAACGCTACCTGCCCAAATGCGTAGTGCCAACTGTAAAGGAAATCTCAACGCTATAGCATACAATGATATTCTAGACGGTTCTGTTTTTCCAACTTTGTGGCAACAGTTTGAGGAAGGCCCTTTCCTGTTTCAGCATGACAATGCCCTCGTGTACAAAGCGAGGTCCATACAGAAATGGTTTGTCGATATTGGTGTGGAAGAACTTGACTGGCCTACACAAAGCCTTGGCCATAACCCCATTGAACACTTTTGTTTGGTATGAATTTTAATGGCGACTGTGAGCCAGTGCCCGACCTCACTAATGCTCTTGTAGCTGAATGGAAGCCCCAGCCGCAATGTTCCAACATCTAGTGGAAAGCCTTCCCAGAAGAGTGGAGGCTGTTATAGCGGCAAAGAGGGGATCAACTCCATATTAATGCCCATGATTTTGGAATGAGATGTTCGACGAGCAGGTGTCCACATACTTTTGGTCATGTAGACCTTTGGTCGTGTGAGAATGCTAGCTTACAACATATCAATATTAAATTTCAAGATCATCAAAACATTAAGAACACCTGCTCTTTCCATAACATGGACTGACCAGGTGAATCCAGGTGAAAACTATGATCCCTTATTAATGTCACTTGTTAAATTCACTTCAATCAGTGTAGATGAAGGGGAGGAGACAGGTTAAAGAAGGATTTTTCAGCCTTGAGTCAATTGAGACATTAATTGTTTATGTGTGCCATGCAGAGAATGAATGGGCAAGACAAAATATGTAAGTGCCTTTGATCGGGGTGTGGTAGTAGGTGGCAGGTGCACTGGTTTGTGTCAAGAACTGCAACGCTGCTGGATTATTCACGCTTAACAGTTTCCCGTGTGTATCAAGAATGATCCACCACACAAAGGACATCCAGCCAACTTGACACAACTGTGGGACGCATTGGACTCATGGGCCAGCATCCCTGTGGAACACTTTTGACACCGTGTAGAGTTCATACCCCGACGAATTGAGGCTGTTCTGAGGGGGAAGAGGGTGTTCCTAATGTTTGATACTCTCAGTGTAGATGAAAATGATTACCATTCCAGTACAATTTTACATTGAGTGCCACTAAAACCTATATAAAAAAAAGTCTAACAACATTGTAATATAATGCATGTAAATATCTGCATTTGTAATTACACAAATCGAAATAGCAAACTAGTATTAAATGTGTAAGTACTGTGTAACAATGTGTTGTAATTATGCAGACCACAGCAAATGTTTGTATAATTTGTATGAGTCAGATTCCAGAATGGAAAGATGCATGATAAAACATGAAGTAGGCAAACTAACATTTCAGTAATCAAATGAGATCTTTTCCAAAGACAATGCTGTGTCAAAGACTGTGTGAAATCGCAGTCATCATTTCATAAGGCCCCTTATTGAATCAGGTGTGGGATGGGGATTCCATGTGGATAGGATTCTGTAAGAGACGGCATTGTTCATTTTCAGCAATTACATGCAAGGCGCCTGTAACCAAATTAAGTCTCTCTTATTGAGGCAGTGACAGCGCGTTCTGAAGTAATTACCATGGCTTTTAATAAAGTGCCGTCCGAATTCACTTTTTAATCTCGCTCTCCTGAATTATTAAGCAGCTGTCCCGGCCCCATCTTTGGATCACAGGTTTCCCCCTCAAACAGAACTGATTGGGGGGAAGAGAAAAGGCCTTACAAGGATATGGTGGCATTGGAGCCATAATAATCCTAATGCAATACATTGTTAGATTTATAGATACGGACAGGGAAATAATCTGTAAAAAAGAGATGAAAAAAGTATTTATTTATTTGAATCATGTTGATTGATAGGTTTTTATTTTAAAAGGTTTGAACTAGAGTTTATGTACACTCTTAGAAACAAGAGTTCCAAAAGGGTTCTTCAGCTGTCCCAATAGGAGAACCGTTTGAAGAACCAATTTTGGTTCCAGGTAGAACCCGTTTTGTTCCAGGTTGAACCTTTTCGAGTTCCATGCAGAACTCTCTGTGGAAAGGCGATCTAGACATGTCCACTTCATGATCTTCCATTCCGTCCGTTCCTCACAGCCATGCCACCAGTCATGAAAACGAATAAAAGCTGGGTCATGTTTTGAAATGAAAAGAGTCACAAGTTAGTGTTAACAAACATGGAACATCGACCCTCTATAAAAACCAAAACGTTTGGATCAATAAAAGCCCTTCTCTAACTGGGGAAACAGAGCTGAAAGTCCTGATTTCTCTTTTAGCAGCTTTGCCTCGTATTTTTCTTTCCATCAGGAGAAATGTCAGGAGAACTGTAAACGTACTAAAGGTCAGCCAAGTACTAACAGACCAGACCAGGCCTTTGTTATGCATGCTGTTCTCCAAAGCAGGGGCCATGGACGCGCTTTGGCACTGGAAATGACATTTAGTTTGTTTTTGTATTTATTTGAGATCGGCACACCCCATAGAAGTTGAGCACAATTTATGTATTCATGTGAACTCTTTCCCTCTTCCTCTTAGTTTTTCTCCACATTACCCTAAAATCTACTATAAAAACAGGCATTCAACAATTCCCTACAAGCTAACATAACACATGTAATTCAGATCTGAGCTTAGCTTGGACGTGCTTTATTGGATGATCAAGTGACTGCATTAAAGCACGGAGCAGGTTAATAAAGTTTGGGTCCGCAGTGTAAATTGTCAATTTGCTTTGACTGGTGGTGGGCACTGCTGACAGTGAAAAGGCACACTCTGGTGACTCAATTGACACTCCTTCCAGTTCAAAGGTTAATGAATGGTTATGCCTCCTTCCCAGCAGGAGATGCCTTCTCTCCCGGGACCAGCCGTGTGAAAGGAACTAGATTTAGGGAGATAAATCTCAGGGCCATAATTTAATCAGGGCCTTGATTTAATCAGGAGCAACGTTATCATTGGAGACGACAGAACATAACCATAGTCACTGACTTACAGATTACAGGATGTATTTAATGATTAACATGTGGTTTAATGCTCATTATATACTTTATGTAAAGGGTAAGATTCTGATCTTAATGCAGATGTACCATTGAAATATATCACAGTAGGTCTTGGGATTAGTTTTTTTTAATGTTGGCAGATTGACATTGATAGCCATACATTTGTCACACCGGCTCAGTTGGTAGACCAACACGGGACCCTATGTGACATGCAAGGCCAGGGTTGTGGATTCGATTGCCATGGTGGCACAGTGGCAATCGAGCATCTGCTAAATTACTAGAATATACAAATTAAATGTCTAAAAAGATAAATACAATTACTAGTGATATTTCATAAAGAAACAAAAATGGTCTGATACACAGAGGGAAAGTCTCTAATAAACAGATACAATGTAACCCAGATTGGTATAGTGCTTAGTCATGGCAAAGCCACAGCTTTAAAATGCATTATTGTGTGAAACTGTCTCTGAGTGTGACCTGGACTGAAATCACTTGACTGCCTGTTCACCCAGAACTCTGCTTGAAGAAAACTGCCAGAGCAAAGTGAGAGAGGCAGAGTTCAGGATAGATTTGATTTCACTTCTAGCCAGGTGTGGGCTTTGTACTTGCCACGAACCATACCAATGCTCTGGCTTTTCCATCCAAAAGCTGGTTATTTACACCCATACCTGGGCTCTTTGTCACAACAGTTTTAATGGAAACGTTGGATGTGAAAATTCAGTCGCTAACCAGAACCACAATTTTTCCACACAAGCTCAATAAAAATATGTACCGAAATAATGATTTAGCTATACATCCACCTAACATGAATAATGTAATACATGTGCAACATGAGTGTTAATTTAAAGTAAGATGAATTTTTCAGAAATATTTTTAGCAAGTTATGAACCAGTCAGAATATGCAAGTATTCAACAAACTTTTATAAGTGTTGAGGTGGGCCTTTGCACTTCATAAAAAAAAAAGGGAAGGAAGGGTGCTTACCAAGAAGAACTTCCAAAAGGACTAATTCAAGGTAAAAAGGTGTTGGAGCCCTCGTCAAAAAAGGCGGAGATGTATTTATTTTTGCTCATTTGAATCCATTGAACAGGATGCGAACAGATGAGTGACGTTTGCACGTCGAGGTGACGTCTTCATGCTGTGGTATAATCTGCGGTATACATTTTTTCTTGCGTAACATTTTTGGAGATGCAAATTCATATGTTTCCTATGTTCACCCATGAACCTATAAAGGAGATGTGCATGGAACACAGTGTGATGGTTCCTAGGTATGATAATGACAGGAATAGGAATACTCCACGATGCATCACTCTACGTACACAATGAAGATTGATGTTCCAAATAGAATTGTATAGGTGGGGAATCTTGTCCAGTTGATAAATGAACCAAGTTTGCGCATGTCTGAGATTTAAATCAATATAAGGTATAGTAATATTATTTGAATGTTCTGTCTATTTTAATCACGAAATTCGACACTTTGTGGATTAATACATCAATCAATTAATCTGTTTCCGTATATTAAAAAATGCTGTGCGCAACGATTTTAGGAACGGTATGTAATCAGTAGCCATCCACTGCATGCTTACAACCAAGATGTAGTTCAAATCTTATCTTTATTAACTTGTACCATGTACAGCATTACTAATAATATCAGTGGAACTTTTCCTCCAACTGGTCAATACTAGACCTTGTTCTGTTGAAATTCTCTCCAAAGTCCCTCCCGTTCTACTTTCATTCTGAGGCATATACATTTGTCTGAACCCAGCACTGGGACTTCATTTCTCCCGTATGCAGCGGACAGTTGTCCTATGGGTTAATGGCCCACCGAAGACCTGAATCAGTCCCAGATGAAAGGAACCTAAAGGGCCCTCATTTTTCCCCATTAATCATTCTTGTTTTCTTTAAAGTGATCTTTTCACCCTGTTTTAAGTACCTGTCTGTTTTCTGGAGGCCTATCCGAGCCTCGCACCCTCCTCACAAGGAGTCCCCTGGGCCCAGAATCAGGCTCCAGGTTTAATGGCTTTTGTAATGGCAAATTATAAGGCGCTACAAGAAGATTAATCTAAGGGTGGTCTCAGACTCGCTGGGGCGCAGGCTTCAAGGTAACCTGAGATTGTTAACGTCACACTTAACAATGTAGATGGCTGCCCTGGCCGACCACACCATCACAGACACATGAACTCTTAAAACATAATGATTTACCAGGCCTAATATTTTAGCTGCCCAGGGCCAACTGACCAAAAAATCATTACCATTTGTAAAATTAACAAATTGTTTTGTCAGGATTTTCAGCACCATCATCATTCCTGTGCTAATAGATTTGCTATGACTCAGCGGCCACTTAATTCTTGCTGAGCCGAGACGACTGTTTCCTTCAAAGGCTGAAGACTCAACTGTAAGGCAGGCGAAAATGAACGAGGGAGTAACAAATCTGAGATGCACTTTGTCAAAGTCTACAAAATGCCTAGAAGTATTAAAGTCCTCCCTGATATGAAACATTTCTTTGTGTGAATGAAGTAAATTAGGCATGCAATTGTGAACACATATTTCCATTTTTTTGTTTGAGGCTGCATAGAAAAGTTGAGATCACAGAGAGGTGAACTTTGTTTTACTTTGGGTGGGATACATTTCTGCCCATGTATTTTGAGGTATGGTGTCATGTCCTACTTCGGTCAAAGTGTCTGCTTATGTATAAGGCATTGCACTCTGGGACGGCATGATTATGTCTTTAGGGTAGTGACCTCAGCCTTTACTACATCAATTAGAAATGGATCCTCTAGGACCTTAACTCATCTCAGCATTAGCATGTACCATGTCAAATCTTTCAGACCATTTGTATTATCGTACTTAAAAAAGACAAGAAACCTTATGAAATGTTTAAACATTTAAAATGTTTAAAATGTAAACAAAGACGTGGGTCTTAGCCACCATGTTCTCTCTTCTCAAGGAGAACATAAAGATAGCCTCACCACATGGAGGTCACTAAAACAGTGAGTCTTACCTCTTAAAGGAACATCATGGTTGTTTGTGGCTCCTATAGCTGTCACCGCAAACTTGGTATTAGAGAAATCAAACAAAATTGAGGGACTATTTTAGTGTGTTGACACTTATCTGGTAAGTCCTGTTTAAATGGTAACATTTTAGTTTCGCTCTTTCATATAAATGACATCCGAGATGAGGCTGCATTTGCCTCAGAACAGCACTTGACCCCTCCAAAGAACGCAAAAAAAACTAAAAATGCTAATGAAATGGGAGTCCCAAGTACCCCACTCATATCTCATCTCTATTAACGGGTTTACTGGTGACCCCAGGGGTCCTCGTAAAAGTTTACACAGAGGTTTCAGTTAGAGCTCCCTTTAAAGGAATGAAAGAAATCGGTTAGTTTATGGTTAGCCTTAAGAATTATACAGCATGTTTTACTAAAGTTCCCATTTTTACAGACCCTGGTTCCAATTAGCCAGCCAATGGCAAAGGGGTCTAACCTAAGCTTCACTTTATTCACCAAAAAAACAAAACACATGATTGACTGTTGATCTCTGAGACACACAAGCCAGGGGGTTTGGAGTCCTACCAGCTCTCACAGTCTCATGTCAGAATTAAACCTTCATCCATGTTTCTCAAACGTCAAATTTTGAGCTTGTCCAAACGTCGAATTTCTAAGTGTTTAATGTTAAGTTTAGGAATTGACTCCAAATTCTTAAGGTTAGGCATTAACTCTGAATAGTTAAGGTAAGGGTTAAGGTTTGGGATAGGCTTAAAACAAAAATATCAAAAAGAACTTTCCATTGCTGGATTCAAAGTTGAAACCTTTGGAATCAGAGGCAGATGCTTACGCCTGTCTGCCATCCCCATCTACAACTCTACTGCAGGTGACCTGGCTGTGGAGTCGGGTTTGAGGTCAGCATTAGCTGAGCTATGCTGCCACTTCCAGAATGGAATGAAGTACGAATGGACCAAAAAGGCGGTCGCCCATAGACCACTGTTCATTCCTTAGAATGTTCATTTGTTTTACCCTGTTGGAATGCCTAAGTTCTAGGTTTTAAGAAAATAAATGAGTGCATTATATGTAGATATCTCAAGGCTGATGAAAATGTATTGGAGCACTGAAGCATAATTTGGTGGCAAAATATTAAACATTTAACATTCAAATCATGCATTCAATTACATGTATTCTAGCTCAGTTTCTCACCCAAGGCTATAGCTGACTACAGAGGCTTTGTAAACGGTTAGAGCTTTGCCACCCAAAGGGCCCGACATTATACAAAGGGTTAGGGTCTATGTTTTCATCAACAACTAGGGTACGGGTAGGGTTCAGGTATCACTATATTTATCACCAACATGTGTATTTTAACCCCGTTTTTATGGTATCCAATTGTTAGTAGTTACTATCTTGTCTCATCGCTACAACTCTCGTACGGGCTCAGGAGAGACAAAGGTCATGCGTCTTAACACAGCGCATATCCAACCCAGAAGCCAGCCGCAACCAATGTGTCAGAGGAAACACCATGCATCTGGTGACCTGGTTAGCATGCACTGTGCCTGGCCTGCCACAGGAGTCGCTAGTGCACAATGAGACAAGGATATCCCTACCGGCCAAACCCTCCCTAAGCCGGATGACGCAATGCCAATTGTGCTTCGCCCCACAGACCTCCCAGTCGCGGCCGGCTGCGACAGAGCCTGGGCTCGAACCCAGAGTCTCTGGTGGCACAGCCCTAGATCACTGCGCCACCCGGGAGACCCGATCACTAACATTTTGAAGCTGAGCCATTTGCTCGTGCTCTGTTGCGTATTACAGTCATATCTGGCTAAGATCATAACATTGTCAAAAGTACTTCAACCTCGTCAAATATAAGACAGGAGAGATTATTTCACGGAAAATAATAATGCTCCTTAAGTTTTGTCGGAGTTTAGAGTGAGGAAAAGTTGCGAACAGCTAACTGCTCTCTCATGTCTCGTCATTGAGTAGAACAGCCCAAGCAAAGCCGTTGCTATGGATACTCAACGACTCAGAGCCGACCATGAGAAGGGATTGAGTGACAGATAGAGAGGAGCAGCTAATGAATTTACTAACAGAGAAAGTTATTTCTGATAGCGGGTATCGGGTCAGGGCTTTAAATTTGGGAGAAGCAATCGGGCCTGGGTAGTCCTGAATGTCGCAGGAATGGGTAGGACTCAGGAATGGGTAGGACTCAGGAATGGGTAGGACTCAGGAATGGGTAGGACTCAGGAATGGGTAGGACTCAGGAATGGGTAGGGCTCAGGAATGGGTAGGACTCAGGAATGGGTAGGGCTCAGGAATGGGTAGGGCTCAAGAATGGGTAGGGCTCTATTGGGCACAAAATAATCTGAAACACAACTAAAACAAACAGTAAATGCATTCAACAAGTTTGTATGAGTATGAGAGTCACAAGCTAGATGTAATCATATTGTTGCGTGCTAGGAATATGGGACCAAATACTAAACTTCTGACAACTTGAAAATACTTGTAAGTGTTTTTGTCCCAATACTTTTAGTCCCCTAAAATGGGGGGACCATGTACAAAAAGTGCTATAATTTCTAAACTGTTCACCCTATATGAATGAAAATACCTTCAAATTGAAGCAGACAGTCTGCACTTTAACCTCATTGTCATTTTATCATGTCAAATCCAAAGTGCTGGAGTACAGAGCCAAAACAACAACAAATTAGTCACAGTCCCAATACTTTGGGATCTCACTATATTTGCGTCCTCCTCTCCCTAGTTTGCAATGTGTATCAATATGTCTGGAAATGGCCTGGCCGGACTAAACACACCAGTATTTAATATGAATTTAAGTGATTAAATGTGTCACATTGCTTCTGCTTGAGATCCCAAAAATGACCCTTACCCATAACAAACCTTTCGTTTAACTATGTCAAGGCAGACAAGAAAGAAAATTGGAAAAACTGCTCAGGGAAATCCTTGAGCAAGACATGCAGATGAATTATGGAACATGTCACACAACAAGTCTATGTTCCAGAGGAGGGTAATGGAGGTAAAGTGCCTTTAGGCAGCAGGGACTCACGAGGAATACTTTGGTCCTTCCAACCTGCCACCACCACAACAGCCCGTTCATAACTCTCTGACTGTCACTCAGAGCTCCAGTCTGACAAAACAAACACCCCACCAACAAAGACATCAGGTCAAGTAAGTAGAGCTAATCGATTCGTGCTTTTTGAGTTCTGTGAGGTTTCGGTTCATTATTAAAAAATAATCATGTTTTTTTTTTCGGTTTCTATCATTTGGGTTGAATGCTGTAACAACACAGAATAAAACAATAAATAAAAGTCCCACGATGGAGGTGACTGACATTACTGCTTATCACTTATTAACCATCCTTTATTCACATTACTTTAATTTAATATAATATTTCAATTGTTGTGTATATTATTGTATTTCATTTATTTGCTGATGACTTTATTATTTAATTCCACGTCATCATCTCATCTCTATAGAGCTGCTGCCTATGCTGCTACCTACGGGCTCCTGAGTGGGCCAGTGGTCAAAGGGACTTCCTCTCAGTGCTTGAGGTGTCAGGTCAGACATCCTGGTTCACAACCAGCTGTGTTTGGGAGTTCCATAGGGGGTGTGCAATTGGCCCAGCGTTGCCGGTGTAGGCTGTCATTGTAAATAAGAATTTGTTCTTAGCGGACTTGCCTAGTACTAAAATCATAATTGTAGGAGTTCTTCAAAGTAAATAAGGCATACTTTATGACTGCTGAGTACCAACTATCAATCATCTCAACAGCTCCTCTCTATATCCACTCATGATCATGCATTCTTCTGCCTCTTCTGTAGCAGGCGTAAAAGAAACACAGTCCGGACAAGTAGATGCGCAATGGATTATGGTCATTGTAGTTAATAACCCCGTTGTATTAGCTAAACTATGTAGATTATTGGCATGTTGGAAACTAGACCAACTGTGCAATGTGTGCACTGAGCTCGCAGAAAAAGAACCTAAATGGAATTAAAATAATTGAACCAATTAGTTGTTTAAAAACAAAAAACAACTGAAATTTCAGTTCACTGCTCAGCACCACCAGTAAGTAAGTAAGTAAATGTGAATTAAGTTGAAATAACAAGGAAATTATGTTGATTCCACCTATTTTTGCCCAGAGATACATCTCGACACATTTCAGATTTAATTTGCTCCCCGTGTGAGTCCTCAGGGATTTGGATGGGTGTATAGACAATATCCTCTGATTCACTCCCCAAGGCCTGAAGTTGACAGTTCTTTGGTGCTGGTCACTTAATTTATCAGCAATAACCACATGCATAGCCCCAGGAAGTAGTCTGGCCGTGGGGGTATTATTCAGATTTTTCAGGGGGTCCTGCAGCACCATCAGCACCCCTACTTCCCGTGGCTATGACCACATGCACAAACAATGCAGAAGCCTGACATAGGTTGTTGTCACCTTTATGACAGATGAGCCGCAGTGACGCTTTTCTCTTTGGTCCACAGGAAATCCACTGTCTGGACACACACATACACACTTCCTGCTGGTCTCCTGTGCGTCCGTCATTGAGGGAACTTGACTCATAACACTGCTTCCTGGTGGGAAACTGACTGGTTACCGTGGAAGATACATACCATTGTGGTCGGATCTTTTCCCTGACAGGATTAAGAGCTTGTTAGCCATATATACATACATACATACATACATACAAGGTTAGCCTTGAATATAGCGAAACAAAGTTTGAACTGATGAAAGAGAAGCATGCAAATCATTATAACCCCACTGATTGTTTATGCATTAGGAGCACCGATGTTCTTCAGCGACAGTGTGTGTAGTGTGCATTTTCCTTTCTCTCTATGTGAACATGTGTCTGAGGGTGTATTATGCGTGTGTACACGTGCTTGGCATCAGGGAGTGTATTCCCTCTGCGTAAGTCCCTTGGCTCTGGACTTTGGGATCTTGCACTGCATGTCTGTCCTGCCTCCTCAGCCTGGCCTTCAGGCCCACGGTCTGGCCTACAGTTCTTCCCCCACACAGAGGGAAGGCAACAGCCCAGCTCGGCTCTTTGCCCAACGTCAGAGTCCAATAGCTGCGGGGCCTCTGCTTTTATCACTCTCTCCAAACTGGAATCCAGAGAGCAATGCAATTCAAACAGGATGGTCGTACAGCGAGCGAGTCTGGCTGGCAAAAGTCATGGCATTTCTATTTCCCCCTGACAAACCTGTGTAAGCTACTACACACAGAATAGTATTAAGAACTGGGCTGGCATGGATTGATTGTCAGGTTCCCATGCACCTGATACTGGACAGAGAAGTGGTTGACACACTGATCGTGGTCCTCTGTGATTGGTCAAGTCTAGTCTGTGGCTGGAGCTGTGCTATATTTACCATCAATGTTATGATGGACACTCTCCTTCTCCTCTCTCACTCTCTATTTCCATCCTCTGTGGAAGTCCCACCCAAAAAGATGTCCTGCCATCCACTGGCATGGCTCTAAACTTGGTAACAGATCTCTGGCGTTGCCATCCACCTGAAATTATACCAGGAAACATTACCAATGCAATGGTTTATCTTGGTAACACTTTTCTTGAAACACCTTCTTACGAATTATTATATG
Organism: Oncorhynchus mykiss; assembly: GCF_057628025.1. Classification (NCBI taxonomy): domain Eukaryota; kingdom Metazoa; phylum Chordata; class Actinopteri; order Salmoniformes; family Salmonidae; genus Oncorhynchus; species Oncorhynchus mykiss. Next base: position 15,729,406 of record NC_143035.1, read on the forward strand.
GCCTTATAACCTTCTAATAGATCATTCTGAAACTAAGATTATAGTGATGCAACCTCTCATTCAACCCCTTCACAAAGTCTCATAGCCTTATATGAAATATAACGTTGTGAGGAAAAAATGGCCACAGGCAAAGCGAGTAAGCCAAAGGGGACCTGCTGAAAGAGACAGTGGGAGTAAAAGAGGAGAGCCACAGGGAGTGGAAAGGAGAGAGAGAGATGAGGGGAAAAAAAGAAAGAAGGGAAGCGAGGCCTGGCTTTATTATGGTCTAATATGCCTTCCGTATGCAGCGAGCAAGGAGAGGAGCACAGAGACATCATTATACCCCTCCCTGGGCCGTCTCCCTGTATTAGCCTCTCCTCTAGTTCACTGACTGCGACAGAGACAAATGAGAGAGTTTTTCCAGAGGATCATTCTCATCCGTTACTGCCAGTTCCGTGTGATAGATCATCGGAGTTAAAGCAGGGCAATAGATCACAGCATAAAAGAGACTCACTAGGGTACCCCAGCGGAGTGCCTTTACAGATCACTGGTTGCTTAAGAGTCAAATCCTGCTGGTGTTTTGAACCCCGATTAAGCCAGAATAAATGGTTGTCTCCATCTCAGTGACCACCACACTATTGGGGTGCAGGTATGGACATAGCTTTTGTCATTTGCTTACCATTTAAATTGGTTAACTGAAATAACAGGACATCTACAGTACTGCTAACACAGGAGTCTCCTATCCAGTATCAGAACAGTATAGTCCATATTAGGGTTCATCTGTAGTCTGAGAAGATTTTCAACAGCCAATGTAGTACTAATATATATAATGAGCGGTATGGTATCAGAGCAATGGTGAACAACAACGCAACAGTATCACAGAACTATAGACCGATCAATTAGTCAAGTGCTGATCGCTGACAATACCACAAGCATACACAAAAGAACATCTCAATAGTATTGCATATGCATTTGTTTACATTTTCCTGGTCATCAGCGGAATGAAGACATCCCTAAATAGCTGATATATATTCTGTTGGTAACTCTGTGAATTAGCACTGCTGCACAACATTACAGATTTCAATTAATTCTGATCAACACAGATGTTGGATCACTCTGGTGTGGGGGACAGACTCATTTTTATGTAAATGTGTGCCAGGAGACAGAGGCACTGGGAGTCTGCAAACTGTATTGACGGAATAGCAGCTGTAGATGCACTGAACACCAAACATGCAGACAATTCACAGTGCAGTTGAACTGCTATTGTTCATGTTGAGGAGAGAATACATCAATAATCAGCCACTCAGACACTCCTAGCGCAATTTATTTTGTCCACTGACAGTCGTGAAGCTTGACACATTAAAACAACACTTACAAAACTGCAATAGTTTGATGAGAATTTAGCATTTTTCAAACACCTGAAACAGCTTTTTCCTCCAATCTGAAGCCATAATCATTATGCTTAATTCTATGTAAATAAATATGTCTATTTTTCTGCAAATCTGAGTATACCTCTTGAGCTGTCTGTATCTTCTTTACTGGTGGTTATTTTTTTATTAAACTAAATATGTTTCTTTGTATCTCTGCAAAATGTGAGTAAAAGTCATTTCTAAAGTCTACCAACTTTGACAGCAGGCATGCCTGTCACGCCCTGACCATAGAAATCCTTCTTATTCTCTATTTTGGTTAGGACAGGGTGTGACTAGGGTGTGCAATCTAGTTTTCCTATTTCTTTGTTTGGCCTGGTATGGTTCCCAATCAGAGGCAGCTGTCTGTCGTTGTCTCTGATTGGGGATCATACTTAGGCAGCCTTTTCCCTAGTTTTCCCTTAGTTTGTGGGATCTTGTTTTTGGTGCTGTGCTGTTTAGCCCTACTAGACGTTACGTTTCGTTGTTTTTTCGGTGTTCATTTAATAAATTAAAATGTACGCCTACCACGCTGCACCTTGGTCCGATCCTTCCATCAACGAACGTAACAATGCCAGCTAAGATATTTAGATAAGCTAGCTACTCTAACTTAATTGCTAGCCTGAAATGGCATCTTGGTAGCTAGTTATGAGATTGTGATATTGGGAACCAATCTGGGCTTGCTACAGCCAATTTCATACAATTGCTAGGTACAGTGCATTCAGAAAATATTCACACCCCTTGACTTTTCCCACATTTTGTTGTGTTACAGCCTGAATTTAAAATGGATTAAATTTAGATTTTTTTTTGTCACTGGCCTGTACACACCACATAATGTCAAAGTGGAATTATGTTTTTCAACATTTTTACCAATTAATAAACAATGAAAAGCTGAAATGTCTAGAGTCAATAAATATTCAACCCCTTTGTTAAGGCAAGCCTAAATGATTAAAAAATGTCCTTAACAATTCACGTAATAAGTTGCATGGACTGTGTGCAATAATCGTGTTTAACATGATTAACAGACATTGGATATCCCTTTGAGCATGGTGAAGTTATTAATTACACTTTGGATGGATACACCAAGTCACTACAAAGATACAGGCTTAATTCCTAACTCAGTTGCCGGAAAGGAAGGAAACTGCTCATGGATTTGACCATCCTCAGTTTTCAGCATGGTGACGTTAAAACAGTTAGAGAGTTGAATGGCTGTAATAGGAGAAAACTTAGGATGGATTAACAACATTGCAGTTACTCCACAACACTAACCTAATTGACGGAGTGAAAAGAAGGAAGTCTGTACAGAATAAAAATATTCCAGGCAATACTGCACAAAATGTGGCAAAGCAATACTTTTTTTTCTGAATACAAAGTGTTATGTTTGGTACAAATCCAATCCAACACATTACTGATACCACACTCCATATTTCCAAGCATAGTGGTGGCTGCATCATGTTATGTATATGCTTGTCATCGATAAGGACTGGGGTGTTTTTCAGGATAAAACACAAATGGAATGTAGCTATTGTAAGCACAGGCAAAACCGTAGAGGAAAACCTGATTCAGTCTGCTTTCCACCATACACTGCGAGAATAATTTCAATTTCAGCCGGACAACAACCTAAAACACAAGTCTAAATCTACACTGTAGTTTTCAACCAAGAAGACGGTGAATGTTCCTGAGTGGCCGAGTTACTGTTTTGACATAAATCTGCTTGAAAATCTATGGCAAGACCTGAAAATGGTTGTCTAGCAATGATCAACAACCAATTTTACAGAATTTGAAGAATTGTGAAAAGAACAATGGACATACAGTATTTTTCACAATCCATGTGTGTAAAGCTCTTATAGACTTAACCAGAAAGACTCACAGCTGTAATAGCTGTCAAAGGTGATGCTAACATACACTCCATTACAAAAAGTGGACACCTGCTCGTCGAACATCCCATTCCAAAATCATGGACATTAATATGGAATTGGTCCCCCCTTTACTGCTAAAGCAGCCTCCACTCTTCTGGGAAGGCTCTCCACTAGATGTTGGAACATTGATGTGGGGACTTGCTTGCATTCAGCCACAAGAGCGTTAGTGAGGTCCGGCACTGTTGTTGAGTGATTCGGCCTGACTCACAGTCGGTGTTCTAATTCTTCCCAAACAAAGTGTTCTATGGGGTTGAAGTCAGGGCTCTGTGCAGGCCAGTGAAGTTCTTCCACATCAATCTCGACAAATCATTCCTGTTTGAACCTCACTTTTTTTTGTGTACGGGGGCATAGTCATGCTGAAACAGGAAAGGGCCTTCCTTAAACTGTTGCCACAAAGTTGGATGTACAGAATCATCCAGAATGTGATTGAATGCTGTAGCATTAAGATTTCCCTTCACTAGAACTAAGGGGCCTAGCCCGAACCATGAAAAGCAGCTCCAGACCCTTATTCCTCCTCCACCAAACTTCATAGTTGGAACTATGCATTGGGGCAGGTAGCGGTCTACTAGCATCCACCAAACCCAGATCAGTCTGTCAGATGGTGAATCGTGATTTATCACTCCAGAGAACGCGTTTCCACTGCTACAGAGTCCAATGGCGGCGAACTTCAAGCCACTCCAGCCGATGCTTGGCATTGCACATGGTGATCTTAAGCTTGTGTGCGGCTGCTCAGGCATGCCAACATGCAAACACATTTCATTAAGCTCCCGATGAACAGTTATTGTGCTGGGGTTGTTTCCAGAAGCATTTTGGAACTCAGTAGTGCGTGTTGCAACTGAGGAGAACATGATTTTTATGCACTACACACGTCAGCACTCGGCGGTCCTGTTCTGTGAGCTTGTGTGGCCTACAACTTTGCGGCTGAGACATGGTTGTTCCTAGCAATTTCCACTTCACAATAACAGCACTTACAGTTGACCGGGGCAGCTCTAGCAGGGCGATATTTGACGAACTGGCTTTTTGGAAAGGTGGCATCCAATGACGGTGCCACGTTGAAAGTCACTGAGCTATTCAGTAAGGCCGTTCTACTGCCATTTTAGTCTATGGAGATTGCATGGCTGTGTGCTCGATTTTATACACCTGTCAGCAATTAAATAAATAGCCGAATCCACTAATTTGAAGGGGTGTCCACATACCTTTGTATATAAAGTATAGCGTATATTGATTATTCGGGTTGAATAGTAATGTAATGAAGATATATTAGTGTTTTATTTTTCATATTTGTTTTACAAATGTTAGATTTTTTTCCCACTTTGACATCACAGAGTATTTTGTGTAGATCGTTGACCAAAAAAATGACACATTTTAATCACACAACAAAATTCAGAAAATGTCAAGGGGTCTGAATACTTTCTGAAGTCACTGTATTTAGTAGTATTATAAAGAAACAACAACAAAAATGTTTTTTTTAACAAACAGGAGAAATCTAAGGGGGCACGTGCCCCTGTTCCTCCTATGGGCATGGCGCCTCAGGGGACACCGGACACCCTCTGAACGCATCACCAGGGTTTCTGACAGGAGCCACGGCAGGAACTGTGGGGGATTACTAGGGTTAAAGTTTCTCCCTACTCCTCTACCTCCACCCCCTCCTCTACCCAAATAGGGCATGATTACTGAAGTAGTAAGGGCTGATATCGTTATTTAAACCTGATTCCCTTTCTGTGAGAAGTGTGTCTAAGGGCCACACTTCTTTTTGGTTTTCTGTCTGGGAACCAAGGTTACAGTGATGAAATCAAATGTAGTGTCCGTACAATGAAGTCACCCCCCATTGTTTACATAGTTGTATTGTACCTTGATGGGGGATTGTTCGTTTTGACCTTTCACAGCTCCAAACCGCAGGTTATTTGCTTTGACTTTTGACCTTGGTACATGAAAGAGTTAGGGACTGAATGCAAATGTTTTAGTCACATTTACCAACCTTGGGGACATTTGTAGACTGATGCATTTACCTTAATAAGTGCTGCTATTTGTTTACTGTTATGCACCACAGACATTAGGACTAAAGATATTATGCACTACAGATATTAGGGTAGGAATTACACATTACCCCAAAATGTATATGGTTCAACGAGTTTCAAGATAAAATAGAATGTATGTAAAGTACATTTCCTCAAATAACCATTACTGGTCATTGATTTATAAAAAATGTGGATATTTTAAATTCCTGCGCTGAAACGTCCGTAAAAAATGAATCCAACAAAATATCAAGCGGGAAATAACCAAGTATAAAATAGTGTTGTTTTTTACAGGGGACAGCAAATGGGAGGATCACTTTCCCGCTCACAGGATTTGCTCACATACAGGTCTGTGCCTTCATTGTGTCCCAGCCATAGAAATATAATGAATAGAATGGCCGTCCACATACAAGTCAATGATGGCATAATGGGTGGACTGGTGGCCATTGTGTGTACCCATCGAGCAAAGCAGGAAGTGAAAGCAGGAAATAAAAGCAGGAAGTGTACCCATCAATATATGCTGTGATTTGTTCAACTCAACTGACATTACAAAAAATACATTCCATTGCATGAGCAACATCAGGCGACATCATTTGAATGAACATTCTACATTAACATAGAAATGATTGCATCACAATACCAGGTGGCCATTGCGACTGTACCCATGAGTTTACCAGTCAAATTGCCAGGGTTAGAGGTTGTAAGCACGTTCTATTCATTCTATTTCTGTGGTCCCAGCTCTTCTAATACCTTGACTACGCAGCGAGATTCAACTCAACAGGTGTGGAGGGCAATGGGCAGGTCAAAGCTTTCACATTTGGCTTGCTAAAGACTGGCAACAATAAACCGGGTACAAGACTGATGATTTATTCCCTGCTAGAAACCTGACAAGTCTATGTAAAATACTGCAAAGAAAAGGTTTAAAAAAAAGTTTCACCATCAATATATTTATCAGATAGTGCCCATACATTGACGAGTACCTTCAATATCTGATCTTATTGTTTTTAAAAATACACAATTTCCATGACAACTGAGCTATAAGGTCAACCTGGAAAGTGTCTTTTAGCATTTGATTTATAGTTGTAACTTCAGCTGTAACCCAGTAAAGTTCACAGACACAATTCTCCTGGGAACTATTTTCCTCTCACCGGTTCCTAAAGGATTTAGGAGACGTGAGAAATGACTGTAATGTTTTTTTGCGCACTTTGCTACATGCAACGATTGTGTTAAAACAAATGAGAATCCCTCTCAGAATGTAATGGTATTAGGATTTACCCATAAGAAGGAAACAAAAAGACAAAATAATAAATAATTTGATATAAGACCAGTAAGGCCATTGTGTCACTATCAGTATAAAATCTTACCCTGTTTTTTACAAGTTGTTGATATACCCAGGCTTCCTAAGGTAACAAGCAATGTGTGCATTAGCATGTGTACTCAATAGGTATGTATCTACAGTGTATGTATCAATGTAATTAATGTATCTATGGTGAGTTGCCACCAGCTCACACACACAAATCTCTAGATTTCTGTATATACTACGCAGCAAAGCCTCTTCTGGTCAAAACGAAAGGACAAAAATGTGTCCTGATTCACTCCATCAATGCATTTACGCTACTTTACTTGCGCTCCAACCCCCCTCACTGTCATCGCATCAGCCAAGGGGAAACAAAGAAATCGGCCAACCAGCACCTTGGAGGAAGCCCTTACCTCCCCCTCCTCCCTTCCCCTGTCCCCGTCCCCCCCCTGCCCCCAAAACGGTGGCATACGGCTGTCAGCTCCCAAAACGAGATGTCATGTCAACGCGGGAAAATTACACAATAACGAGGCCCACTTGAGATTAGGCTAATGAGAAAATCAAAACACAATTTAATTATTGTCAGCGGCAAAGCGTCTTTAAAGGACCTATCGTAGCATGCTTATTAAGAGAAGTCTGCCAGTCAGCCTGCCACCTCCTATAAATAGCCCCAAGGCTTTCTGGACCAGGGCTTGTTTTGTTTTGCGGCTGCAAGTACACAACACACACACACAAATGAGTACACACACACATGTTGGTTTTACTATCCAACCGCGGACCCAAAAATGTATTCCCATTCAAAATCCTACTTTCCCTAACCTTAACCATAACCTCAGCCTCAACCCCTAAAACTAAACCTAACCCTAACTTCTAACCCCTAAACTCTAACCGTAATTCTAACCCTAATTGTAACCTTAACCCTAAACCTAACCTCTAACAGTAATTCTAACCCTAATCGTAACCTTAACCCTAAACCTAACCCCTAAGCATTCTTCCTTTTAGGGACCGGCGAAATGTTCCCACTTTTTTTGAATTTTCACACACACACACACACACACACACACACACACACACACACACACACACACACGCACGCACACACACACAAACACACACGCACAAAGACGCTCTCTCTTCATGTCACTTGTGTTCATAACCCATTCAACATGGACCTGCAAGTGTGATAGTTTCTGACATTATTATTTGATAATATTGGCTGCAGCACTGCCATCAAGTTGATCCTGCATATCCTCATTTCCCACATTTCTTTGGCCTATGAAAAACAACAGCATGCATAAAGAAGTGCTATCTTCATTTTATCATTCTGTTATCGCAGAAAAATGCTAAATATAGTGTTTTTGAGGTTTAAAAAGGCTTCTATAGTTTGCCATCTCAACTTTAAAATGTCAGACTTGATTTATTCCAACAAAAAAATGATCAACCCCTACAAAAAGGTCCATTAATTATAATCCACATGATAATTTTCCTGCTGTGAGAAACTGGTCAAATTAAGATAGCACGTAACAGCAATGCTCCCATAAATGGTCTGACTTTGTTACTACTACAAATGAACTGTTCATGTTCATATTTACTAAAGGCAATCATCCCTGTACACTGGAGATCTCCAGGTTCTACTGTGTAATGATTTCCCAGCTCAACGCTATTGTTTTCTCTCCAAGGGGCATGTCTCCATGCCATGGTCCTGGCATCTGCGGTTTTGTCCCCTAATTTCGATGTCACAATGGTAATTAACTGGCAAAATGTAAGTTACAACAAGGCCGGATGATCGCTATTCCCAAACATCCTACAAACATATGGCACCAAATGTTACATTTCGCTAATAGCCCACGAGAGTAGCTGTGTTGCCATTTAAATAAAGGGGAAAGCTGTGCTGAAATCTCAAAGGGTGTATTGCCACAACACTTTAATTAAAGCACCTTCATAAGAGTACAAACCTGCTATAAAAGACAGTACACAGTCATTTGTAAGTATGTAAATGTATATAATATAGAAAGCGTTTTAAAGCACCGTAATGTGTGATCATTTTATTTCTACTGTGTTCCCAAACAATGTTTTTCTAATCTCAGGCACTGGAAACCGCTGTTTCCCCATCGTGACCTGTCACAATGCCGAGGTGAGTGACCAGCCCGGAATCCTTGCCATCACTTAGATCTTTTACTGGTTCACCAGGGCTTTGATTGCCAACGTCGGGCAGTCAAGCGGCTAACACTATTTCCACGTCTTTATGTGCTCCGCTGCTCTCCTCCATATGGCTGCAGGACACACTCCTCATTTTTCAGATAACTTCTCAAGCGAGAGGACAGGGCCGGAGCTCTGGAGAAATATCCCTGCCTCCCCCACATGCATGTTTTGAGTATGGAGCTCCTGCCATTATCTGGTCAGAGTTATTGTATTAGCTTGCAGCTAACATCTGAATTAAGTGCAATAATGGGAGTCTTTAATTTGTGTAAGACTGACTGAGAAAATACTTTCTGTCAGACAAGGGGATTGACCTGTGCCTTAGCAAGTCCACATGCAGTAACACACTTCCAGCTCTATAAAAGTAGCACACTTCCGGCTCCCAGATTGAAACTACTGTCAATCTGGGCTGGCCTGATAGGTTTGTTAGCATTACTCCCATCACCTATTATTTGCTGCATTGCTACATTATGTCCTTAGAATGGTAGGATCCAGTCTCCTCAAAGGGCTGTGCCATTGAAAGAGTTAAGACTTCTCCTCTCCTGATACCCTGATGTTGGCAACGCATGGCAGCACCAGTTGACAGCACAGCTATGTATGACTGATGACAGCAGAGGTAGGAGCGATCTGGGAGTGGAGATGATTATGAAGATAAGGTGTCCACAGGACATCGCCCTGCCCCCACCCACTTGCTCATACGGGTGTGCATACACAAACATTCACGCAATTTCCTCCAAGGCATCGTCCCATCTATTTGACACAGTAATTACAGCACACGCTGATTCCAATGATGGATGAAGTCCCAGTCTGGGATGAACGGTCGCTCCTTCCTCCCTCTCTCTCCCCTTATCTCTCTCGCTATCTCTTATGCCCTTCCTATGTCCATGTTACCCATAGTCCTAAACTCCTCTCAAAAAGTCTTACTTATCAATACAAACAATAGCTTTCTGAGAAAGACAATGTGCAACAGCGCTAAACTCCATCCCACCTATTGGATTCTACATCCCTTTATCACAAAATCGAAGGAGAGTAAACCGAAGGACAGTTGTCACCTTGAAGAATGGTATGAGTGATTATACTGTCAAAGACACCTTATCCATTGCGTGAGCACACACACACACACACACACACACACACGCACGCACGCACGCACGCACGCACTCACGCACGCAAACACACACACACACACACACACACACACACACACACACACACACACACACACACACACACACACACACACACACACACACACACGAACACACGCACAGAGGTGCGAGTCAGTGAATCAGGTGTGCATGCCTGCCAGTGCAGCAGCAGATGCTGGCTGGCATTTAATTGAGTTCTTAATGCAGCACAAAAGGAGAGGCCCGATTCAATTTGTGTCCTCGCACCCCGTCCCACTGCCCCTTGTGTTTCATTATGGGGGAGCCAGAACACCTGGCAGGAGCCTTGGGACACGGTGGAAAGCAAGGTGACGGCCGACACACTAGATGTGACAAGGATGGCAGGGTAGCGAGGGTGCAGGAAGAGGAGGAGGAGGGAGGGAGGGAGGTAGCCTCCAGCAAAAAAATGAGATGTGCTGTCGCCAGCCAGAGAGAGATGTGTTGTCATCAGCCAGTGAAAGACATGCTGTAGCCAGCCAGAGAGAGACATGCTGTCACCAGCCAGAGAGAGATGTGCTGTAGCCAGCCAGAGAGACTTGCTGTCGTCAGACAGAGAGAGATGTGCTGTAGCCAGCCAGAGAGAGACGTGCTGTCGCCAGCCATAGAGAGACATGCTGTCGTCAGCCAGAGAGAGATGTGCTGAAGCCAGCCAGAGAGAGACGTGCTGTCGTCAGACAGAGAGAGACATGCTGTGGCTATCCAGAGAGAGACAAACTGTCACCAGCCATAGAGAGACATGCTGTAGCCAGCCAGAGAGAGACGTGCTGTCACCAGCCAGAGAGAGACGGGATGCAGCCAGCCAGAAAGAGACGTGCTGTCGCCAGCCATAGAGAGACTTGCTGTCATCAGCCAGAGAGAGATGTGCTATGGCCAGCCAGAGAGAGATGTGCTGTGGCCAGCCAGAGAGAGATGTGCTGTAGCCAGCCAGAGAGAGCCAAAGAGCCCCATCCTGTTCTAACTGCCCCCTCACTATGGAGCCAATGGCCCGATAACCCCTGACACAAAAGCTGTCAGGGGAGAGGGAGAGACATGCGGGGCAACTGTCAGCCCAGCGCCTGACCTTCTCAGCGCCTGCTTATGCCTTTTTCATTAAGTGCCAGAGGGAGGGGTCCGTTTTGGTCTGCTGCCCCAGCAAATTTGCTTCAAATGCAGGCAATCAGGCTAATGTCATCGTGGTAAATGAATGCATGTGCCATAACAGTGTGAATGTTGCTATTAATATGGAGAGAATTATTTCTCATGCGTTTCTGATGTAAATGCATGGAGGGGAGGAGTTGTAACTAAAATGACAATTAAGTCATCATACACTAGAAGGTGTAACATTTCCTAATTTTCAATTTGATCACCAACCAGCGCAAGGTGCGGTTAGCAAATGAGCAAGTCGATGGGGAGACATAACATTTTGACAACAGGGTGTAACCCTAACAGCTTTTATCTTGAATATAAGGGATTTATAAACTCCCTCTAGAGTACATCTGGGCTACTACTCAGGAACAAAGCAAAAATAACTGCTACTCATTTAGCACAGGTATTTGGGGACCAGTCGTAGTGGTCTATAGCCATAAACTCCTAACCGTTCACACAGGCTTGCACGGACTTAGGGCCCACAATTGTTTGTAGCAGACCCTTTTCCGCCCCAAAATTAAGCCATTTTGCAGAAAAAAGGAAGAGATTGAAGGTGCCATTTCCAGACAGGATGCGGGTATTGGGATGTAGACATATTGTTGGTCTTGGGTCTCTCCCACGCAATCTCTTTTAGGCTCGGAGTATTATGGCATTAGTCTACCTTGCGAGTTTCCTGTTCCCGTACATTTAAGCCTATCAGGCTTGAGGAACATAGTGGTTATGATAAAGTATATTTCCAGGGGAGTAGAGAGCATCACTCTCTGACGTCAGCTGTGCGTTGGCTTTCTACGCATGGCTGTTTATGGAGTCTTGTGAAACTGTTTAGCCTGTCACTTTCTCTCCTTCAAAACACACGGAAAATTGAGTGTATTGCTGTGAAAGCTTCACCTCTGGGCTGTTTGTTGTCTCATCTTTACAGAGAAATTGGACCAAAGGAAATGGATAAACCCAATGTAGAGGCAGTGTTAGAGGTTAAGGTAGTACAGGTTGTCTTTTGAAATATCTAGCACGAAGACTGATGCCAAAGCGAAACACTGCGCCAAATACCCTGGTTTGTCAGTTTGGCGCAAACCTTCAAAGGGAAGCTGTTCCATTGATTGGGGTCATGAGTTGTTTTGCATACAAATGTTGTGTGGAGGCTATCTGACAAAAAAAATGTGCCTTTTCTCTGAGAAGTTATTGAGTGAAGTCCACACTCGGTCACTCCCTGCAAAGTTCTTCAGATGGCACAGACTCGTTGCGAAGGCCTAATCTGTCTGGCTCCCACTCCCCCACCTTCCTCAAATGGATCAAGTCACTGCTCTCGCTCCTCTCACCCATCACGCATTGACACCAAACTGAGCGGAAGACTGTATTAGCTGTGCCACCATTAAATTAGCTCAGAACATGGATGTTGAATTGAACTGGCCATTCCGCATATAGTACCTTCAAAATAAGATAATTATTAAGCAATACAGAAATAGCAGTAAGCTATTGTTATAAATAGCTTAGACTAAGTCTCTCAGACTTTTTTTTTCTTGGTAATGTCAACATGACATAAATCTGGGTACACCAATTGTCATCACTTCAAGAGAGGAAGGCATTTTCTTTGTCTGTATCCTTGTCATGTTTTCATGCTGGCATGACCCCCCATTGTTGTATGGGACGGAACGGGGCTCTTTGATGCGATAAGTGATTTAGAGACCAGGACTACATAAACAAACAGCTCATACAGGACTTGAACAGGAAGACCCTCCGACTTCAAACAGGAGCGTTGAAAAACAATCGCCAGAGGCCGATTTTTCTTCTGTCACATTATTTTCTGTCATTGCAGGTCTAACGTTACCAGTAAAAGTGCCACAATGCAACATGGGAATCGATGCGTTTCAGCGTGAAAACATGGGGAATGGGTCCTGTGTTATTTCAGTTGCTGATTAACACACTCCAGTATTTCTCTGTTATTCTTCACACCTTCAAGCCTTACTGCCATACTGTTGTGATATATCATTACATCTCCTACAAAATTACATGTACACGGTTTACAGTTTATAGATTTTTTTATAGATTTTTTGTACTTTTACCCGTTTTTCGTGATATCCAATTGGTAGTTACAGTCTTGTCCCATCTCTGCAACTCCCCTACGGACTCAAGAGAGGCGAAGGTCGAGAGCCATGCGTCCTCCGAAACATGACCCTGCCAAGTCTCACTGCTTCTATACACACTGCTCACTTTCCCCGGAAGCCAGCCGCACGAATGTGTTGGAGAAAACACCGTCCAGCTGGCAACTGAAGTCAGGTTGCAGGCGCCCGGCCCACCACAAGGAGTCGCTACAGCATGACGGGACAAGGACATCCTGGCCGGCCAAACGCTCTCCTAACCTGGACGACGCTGGGCCAATTGTGCGCCGCCTCATGGGTCTCCCAGTCACGGCCCGGCTGTAACAGAGCCGGGGATCGAACCCGGGGCTGTAGTGATGCCTCAAGCACTGCGATGCAGTGCCTTAGACCGCTACGCCTTTCGGGAGGCTAGTTTAGAGTATTTTGACAGTTAGTTAAAATGATTGAAATCGTTGCTCAAAAGGATAGGGAGGTTGAAACCCATTCGAAGTAAATATGCATAAGTGCATGGTTTCTACAGTGAATTTATGTGTGGGTGTGTTTCTCTGTGTGTGGGGGCTAGGTGAGCAACAAGCCTATCCTCAACATGAATCACACTTGACTCAGTTTTAAGTGCAGGTCCCCAGTGGTACATACAGAGAGCTGCACTGTAGTACGGAGCTACTCCCTCCTCTTCAGTCCTGAGACTTTCCCGAATCTGATCCAGCACTGTGGCCCCTTCCTGTGATAATCCACCTCTGTGTTCTCATACACTCGCATACTCCAGCGCCAAGTTACCTTATTGAAAACACTCTCCACAGTGGTGAAAGTGACAGGACCATAAAGTGCTTAGGCAGCCAGTTGGGAATCTGAGAGATCCAAGTGAGTTAAATGGAAATACTGTACTATTTGTAGCTGATGCCGAAAAAGGTACAGAATATGAATTGTTTTCTTTATTTTTTATATACTTTTCTGAGGAAGAATAGGGTTTCTGTATCATTGTGTTATTGGGGCTCTCATATCATATTATATCATTATTAATGATATAGTCTCTGATACGTGCCTATTATACGGTCTGTACTATGGGGACCCTGGGGAGAAGGGCCGTGGCCTTTGGACCGGTATCCCACAGTGTTAAACAAAGTGAGAAATAATTATTCATTAACCTCTGACTCTAAAGGGATTTTGATCGACACACTCGAGACACCTCCATTGTTTTTCTAACACTGCAGCTGGGTCAAGCCAATTGACAACGCACATAATGATCTTAAATGGATTAACTGGCCAAACACGCCCCTCGCGTTTCCTTTTCAATTACGGAGAGTGTAATTTAAATGAAGCCGGGCGCCAATACCAGAGCCTATAGCATATATCCTTGGGGAATACAGTAGGAGTGTTGTTTACCCTTCACTACGACAGCTCACTTTGAAGGGTGTTTTATTGTGTGTGTGTGTGTGTGTGTGTGTGCGTGCGTGTGTGTGTGTGTGTACGCTCGTGTGTGTGTGTACATGTGTTTGTGTGTATGTCTTCTCCCTTGAGTCTTTGACATGCCATCTCTCAATAAGTTCCCTGACGTATAGAGTTCGTCATCATGCTCAAGCTGACAGACAAGTGAATCAATCTGGCAATTCTGTGCTGTTGAGACCGCAGTCTGTACTTGTCCTTTCTCTTGTTACTCCAATCCCCTTTACCAAGACATTGCAATATTCCAGCGATATTTACTTCAGATAAAGGCAGGTCTGCACAGAAAACACATGTTATTAATCTTTATGTAATACTACTGATAATGTTAATAATGTTAATAATAATAATGATATGATTCTACAAAATATGAATGCAAACAGCCAAAATACTATGTGACTTATGTAGCTTAGTCATAAACATGTATACTGTAATGCATATGTTATACACTCAAAGTACCTGTAACATAAAGCCATCAAACGATTCCTGGCACAGTACAGCATATATGATAAACACATGAAAAATGAGAACTGCTTGTCAATCATAAGCAATTTGATCTCTTTATATCAAAACAAAGCATTATTTCACATTCATAATTGTATTCTATAAACCAAACAAACTGTATGCTGATGAATATCTTTCCCAAGAAAAGACGACTGGCTTGCTAGTCTATATTGTAATTCAGGCAAATGTAAGTTCTTTGGACTCCGCTTTTGTCGGAGCATAGTTATATTTCATGTTTGAGCAAATTCTTATTGAGTTAAAGTTCTTATGATTCTTATTGAGTTAATGTTCTTTCTGTAGGACTATGGATTGTTTTGTCAGTGCAGGCTTGTATGTGTGTCAGGCGGTAAAGCAGAAGCTAATCACTCCATTCGACACAACCCGGAGGTGACGGGCGTATTTGATTTGATAACGATGACCTAGCATGGCACTTTTTTGCACAGGTAAGCATGGCTGTCTCCACAGGTCAGCAGGAGTGGGACGAGGTCAGAGTATAAAAGGGTTAACTTTGTTAATGGAGACATGGAACAAAAGGGGATGAAGGGGAAGCCCTGTGAGGAAGGACAGGAATCAATGAACACCCCCTGTAATGATATGGTAAGTAACCTTGGCTGTGGTGGAGGTCATCATCTTGACATGTTTCCAGGCAAGAGGAGAGATGTTTAGTTTCTACTTTCTATTATTTCAAGACATATTTTAGTCTGTTTTAACACTTAACACTTAAAATGAATTAATTCTTAACACTTAACACTTAAAACGGCTTAGCGCTTGACACGTTAACACTTAAAAAGTCCTCAAAGGCAAGCAGGAAAAAAAGTGGCCCCCAAATAAGAACTTCTGGGGAGAATGTTAAGGTCTTTCAGCAGAGCATGCTCACTGCGTGGCAGTTTTAAACAAACAGGGCCTCGGCTCCCAGAGACTTCACAGCCTTAACTCCCTCATTGCAACTTTAGGTACATCTTTAGCATCTGAGCTGTTTTCCAAAAACCACTGGCGCACTTAAGCTGAGAAATAAGTTGTATATTAAAAATGGTTGACATCATTTTATGTTTGAATCTAGGTGGCACAATGTAACATAGTCAAAGAATTACAAAAATGAAGGATATATTTATTGCCTGAAGATTGTAATGTGGAAAATATATATATATTTAAATTAGAATTTATGGGTCCCAATAAGTCTCGCTAATATGTTTGTATTTACAGTATTGAAATCAGTTATCTTGAAATTGTCAATTTATAAAACAAATAAAACAGTTGTGGGTATACTACATAACAATACATACTTACACTGTAATTATACTGTATATGCTTATGTAACAATACATACTTACTGTAATTATACTGTATATGCTTATGTAACAATACATACTTAAGCATATACAGTATAATTACAGCGTATGTAACAATACATACTTACGCTGTAATTATACTGTATATGCTTATGTAACAATACATACCTACACTGTAATTATACTGTATATGCCTGTGTAACTAACATGTACATGCATAGGTACAAGGTACAAGGTACAAAGTTGGACTGCTGAAAGTATTGGTCTCTTTTGACACAAATTACACACGAAAACAGTCAGTTGAATGTCATTGTATTAACACTGTGTGTTAAAACATTTTACGAATAGTTATCGCTTTGAGTCTGAAATGGGGAATTGCATTTGAATGGTTTTAATATGAATCTTTGTCAAAGTCATTAAAGAAAAGTCTAACTGAACATCTACAATGTACTCCTGTCCCATTCCTTCTCCTCATTGGCCTGTTGTCTGCAAAGTATGTTACATTGTAACTACATAGCAATTATACCCCTGCTGGGTTTCACTTTACATTTAGGTGCTTGCTCCTGGATAGGTATATTATAATTACAAGTATATCCTATGTAACTACATTGTTGTTACATTACACTTGATTCGGTATAGCCTTTGAGCCAGGTCACAACGTAGAAATAAATTCATTGAAAATGTCTGGTAGTTAAAGACAAGGTGTGCCTTGTTAAATGTTTTATTTTGTACCTTTATTTAACCAGGGGAAACCCACTGAGACCAGGGTCTAATGTATAAGGGTGCCACATGGGACAATACAACATGATCAGTCTCAATACAACATTATACATTTACAATTACACATTACAACAAATCAAATTAAAAAGAGGCAGATACAATTACACGTCAATCAAACCAAGTGCAGTTCTCCTTCACCACATTCCTCATCAAAGTCCCGAACTGAACCTTCGAGACCAGAGAGTCAAGCCTCAAAGTGTCCTGCAGGTTACTCCATGTGCTCGCGGCACAATAACTTAAAGTAATCTTGCCGGTCTCTGTGGAGACCCGCAGAACCTCAAGAACCAGCCAGTCTTGAGAGCGAGTCTGATGGTGTCTGGATTTCCAATTAACAAGTGAGGTGAGGCAGTATGGGACTTTCTGGAGAACTGCTTTATATACAAATAGCAGCCAATGTTGGGCCCTTCTGGTAGTCAGAGACTGTTGTGTACAGAAATTGTCTTCAGTGATAAAACACAGAGCTGAGTGATAGACTGAATCTAAAGGTTTTAAAACAGAGGCTGGTGCGTGCATGTAGATTATATCACCATAGTCAAGTACTGGGAGGAGCGATGCTTGAACAATCTTCCTGCTGTTTTCAAAAGTAAGGTAGGACTTATTTCTAGAAAGGAAACCGATCTTAATTCTCAGCTTCTTTGTACATTTTTCAATATGTGTTTTAAAAGACAGCGTATCACCAATCCAAACGCCTAAATACTTATAATGAGGGACTTGCTCAATTTGGGCTCCTTTCGAGGTGCAAATACGCAGATCTTCAGGGTCAATTTTTCAAGACCTGGAGAACAACATAAACTTGGTTTTATCCATGTTTAGCACTAATTTAAGATTGGTGATCGATTCTTGAATTGAATCAAAACCAAGCTGAAGATCCTTAATGGACTGCTGCATGGAGGGGGCATGGAAATAAATTCCTGTGTCATACGGATAGAGATGTAGGCTCCAGTTATTATTATTCAGGGACAAATCAACAATACTCATTTAAATAGTGAACTGTAAAGGGCCTAGTATTGAGCCTTGTGGGACTACTTTGGTTATGTTAAGAAAATGAGACAGAACTCCATAAGCAGCTTTACATTGACTTCTGTCGTGCAGGTCATGTTTTTCCCAGCCGCAGACCACTTGGTCAAGACCAATTTCGGATAGCCTCTGTAGCAGGAGTGCCTGATCAACCGTATCGAATGCTTTCGACAGATCAATATAAAGGGCAGCTCAGTGCTGTTTCCTGTCTAGTGCTTTAACCATGTCATTTATGACTAGAGAAGCAGCTGAGACGGTGCGTTGTCCTGGCCTAAAGCCTGACTCGTGAGCATTCAGAATACATTTTCTATTTAAAAAGGACCACAGCTGAGAATGTAATATGAGTTCCAATGAGTTATCTAAAAAGGAAAGTTTTGAGATTAAATCAAAATCAAATCAAATGTATTTATATAGCCCTTCGTACATCAGCTGATATCTCAAAGTGCTGTACAGAAACCCAGCCTGAAACCCCAAACAGCAAGCAATGCAGGTGTAGAAGCACGGTGGCTAGGAAAAACTCCCTAGAAAGGCCAAAACCTAGGAAGAAACCTAAAGAGGAACCAGGCTATGTGGGGTGGCCAGTCCTCTTCTGGCTGTGCCGGGTGGAGATTATAACAGAACATGGCCAAGATGTTCAAATGTTCATAAATGACCAGCATGGTCCAATAATAATAAGGCAGAACAGTTGAAACTGGAGCAGCAGCACGGCCAGGTGGACTGGGGACAGCAAGGAGTCATCATGTCAGGTAGTCCTGAGGCATGGTCCTAGGGCTCAGGTCCTCCGAGAGAGAGAAAGAAAGAGAGAGAGAGAGAATTAGAGAGAGCACACTTAAATTCACACAGGACACCAAATAGGACAGGAGAAGTACTCCAGATATAACAAACTGACCCTAGCCCCCCGACACATAAACTACTGCAGCATAAATACTGGAGGCTGAGACAGGAGGGGTCAGGAGACACTGTGGCCCCATCCGAGGACACCCCCGGACAGGGCCAAACAGGAAGGATATAACCCCACCCACTTTGCCAAAGCACAGTCCCCACACCACTAGAGGAATATCTTCAACCACCAACTTACCATCCTGAGTATAGCCCACAAAGATCTCCACCACGGCACAACCCAAGGGGGGGGGGGGGGCGCCAACCCAGACAGGATGATCACATCAGTGATTCAACCCACTCAGGTGACGCACCCCTACCAGGGACGGTATGAGAGAGCCCCAGTAAGCCAGTGACTCAGCCCCTGTAATAGGGTTAGAGGCAGAGAATCCCAGTGGAAAGAGGGGAACCGGCCAGGCAGAGACAGCAAGGGCGGTTCGTTGCTCCAGAGCCTTTTTAAAGGTTGAGACCGAGTTTGCGTCTCTGACATGGGTAGGCAGACCGTTCCATAAAAATGGAGCTCTATAGGAGAAAGCCCTGCCTCCAGCTGTTTGCTTAGAAATTCTAGGGACAATTAGGAGGCCTGCGTCTTGTGACCGTAGCGTACGTGTAGGTATGTACGGCAGGACCAAATCAGAGAGACAGGTAGGAGCAAGCCCATGTAATGCTTTGTAGGTTAGCAGTAAGACCTTGAAATCAGCCCTTGCCTTGACAGGAATCACGTGTAAGGAGGCTAGCACTGGAGTAATATGATCACATTTTTGGGTGCTAATTATTATGATTGCAGGGATCTCCACCTTTGTGGAGTGAGAGAAGCAGGGCCACCTTCCAAACCTTAAGAATAATACCCAAGAGAATGATAGCTAAAATAATATGTGTCAAGGGCTCCACAATCAGAGGTAGAAGACACGGGTCAAGCATGTCTGCTCTAGTGGATTTTTTAACATCTATAACTAAGACAGCGTCCAGTAGTGACTTGCCGAAGAGAGAACAGTGGGTCACCATTTACAGAAGCAGGCGAGTCTGTGATTAAACAGGGGTGTATCAGAGACGAGCTTGTGTCATGAACAGTCTTTTCAGAGTTGTCCTTATTGCTACTATTTCCCCCTTTCAAATAATTGGCCTGCTGCAATAAAATGTTGGTTAAACACGTCAGTTCTTTCAGTTTGATCTGCTGTAGTATTGGAGCTCAATATAACCGCATTGGGCAGAGAGGTGTGGCTGCTTCTTTTTCGGGATTTAATATCCTTCCAAAACTTAGCTGGATCGTCACCAGGGTCAGACATGGAATTAATGAAAAGTTGGAATTAGTCCCTTCTTATGGACGGAGTACCTTTGTTTCTAAGTTAAATGAAGGTGAGCCATTCAGTAGAATTACCATTCTGTCTGGTTTCAGACCAAGATCTGTTCTTTAACTGAAATAACTCAGCAAGCTTAGGCGTGAACCATGGGTTAGCTCCTCGATCTTTAATTCTTAATCTCTTCATAGGGGCATGTTGATCAGATACAGAGATAAACATACTAGAGTATTGTTCACGGTCAAGTTCTGCTTCCAGAATCACTAAGTAAGCCTTAATAGTAAAGGTCATGTAAGAACACTACCCATGGGCGTGTTTAAAGTTTCTCTTAGTGATAAGGCATGGTTTAGTTTTAGGCCACTGTGTTTCTGACGCAGACAATGGGACAGTGATCACTGAGGTCCCATAGCACAGACACCACTAGCTAAGTATTCATGGTTATTTGTAAGTATGAGATCAATCGGAGTTGATTTAGCAGGATTCTTAACATTCAAACAAGTGGACTCTGAAATCAGTTGGACTAAGTTCAGATCAAAACATACTAATTTAAGACAATCCGACGAGGGAGTAAGCCAATCGAGATTCAGATCCCCCAATATCACCATTTCAGAGGCTATGAATGGGGCTAGTAGCTCAGAGACAGTATTGATTGCTCTCGATGTGGCGGAGGCAGGGCAATAGATCCCTGCAACATAGAAATTAACATTCTGGGAAACAACATTCATAACGAATATCTCAAATTGCTTCAGAAGCGAAAGACATTGAGAGATTGGGTCACTTTAAAGTTGTTTTTCACAGAAATGGCTACACCACCCTTCTTTGGCCTATCATATCTGTGAACATTATAATCATGAAGGGCAATGGAATTATCATCAACATAGTTTTTTTAACCATGTTTCAGAGCACACTAAAATGGCGAGATTTGTGTCCCGAACCTAAATGTCCAACATGTCCACCTTGGAGATACGTCATACTTGAATACATACATTTGGGGTCCCGAATGGCGAGCGGTCCAAGGCATTGCTTCTCAGTCCTAGAGGCATCACTACAGACACCCTGGTTTGAATGTATTACAACTGGCCGTGATTGGGAGTCCCATAGGGCGGCACACAATTGGCCCAGCGTTGTCCGGGTTTGGCCAGTGTAGGCCGTCATTGTAAATACAAATTTGTTCTTAACTGACTTGCCTAGTTAAATAAAAATAAGAAATAAAAAATATGTGCATTAGCCCAAGCCTCATTTTAGAGTCTACAGTTTGAGGGGGAGGATTTCTATTACCTGGGGGCTTGGGCTGTCAGAGAGTCACTGGGTTAGCGACTGTGCTATGTTCTGAAGAGAACAATGATCTCTCTCCTGAACAACAGAACACTGGCTTTTATAACTGGAGGAGTCTAATCGGATGCAGCTGTATCTTGACGAGGGGGCGGGGTGAGCTCCAATTAGCCGTGGAGTCGACCAATCAGCTGCTTGGGGGATTTCAGGAAGACATCTCCTGAAACACACACTCAAATACACAAACTACAACACAGAAACTCGGGAACGTAACAACAATCCTCCGCTTCCAAAACCAGTCAAAATTGTCAATGACTGCCATGTTCACTGAGGCACAGTAAGTTTTGAGCCAGTTGTGCATTTGGAGTCGTCTGCTAACGTGGTTAGACCCACGGCCTATTGAGAGGCTTCTATCAGGTCCATGAAATCTTGTTTTAGGCATTCGGAGCTACCCTGCTTAATGTCATTCCAACCCACATGTACAGTGGGGCAAAAAAGTATTTAGTCAGCCACCAACTGTGCAAGTTCTCCCACTTAAAAATATGAGAGAGGCCTGTAATTTTCATCATAGATACTTCAACTATGACAGACAAAATGATTAAAAAAAATCCAGAAAATCACATTGTAGGATTTTTTTATGAATTTATTTGCAAATTATGGTGGAAAATAAGTATTTGGTAAAAAAACAAAAGTTTATCTCAATACTTTGTTATATACCCTTTATTGGCAATGACAGAGGTCAAACGTTTTCTGTAAGTCTTCACAAGGTTTTCACACACTTGTTGCTGGTATTTTGGCCCATTCCTCCATGCAGATCTCCTCTAGAGCAGTGATGTTTTGGGGCTGTTGCTGTGCAACACGGACTTTCAACTCCCTCCAAAGATTTTCTATGGGGTTGAGATCTGGAGACTGGCTAGGCCACTCCAGGACCTTGAAATGCTTCTTACGAAGCCACTCCTTCTTTGCCCGGGCGGTGTGTTTGGGATCATTGTCATGCTGAAAGACCCAGCCACGTTTCATCTTCAATGCCCTTGCTGATGGAAGGAGGTTTTCACTCAAAATCTCACGATACATGGCCCTATTCATTCTTTCCTTTACACGGATCAGTCGTCCTGGTCCCTTTGCAGAAAAACAGCCCCAAAGCATGATGTTTCCACCCCATGCTTCACAGTAGGTATGGTGTTCTTTGGATGCAACTCAGCATTCTTTGTTCTCCAAACACGACGAGTTGAGTTTTTACCAAAAAGTTATATTTTGGTTTCATCTGACCATATGGCATTCTCCCAATCTTCTTCTGGATCATCCAAATGCTCTCTAGCAAACTTCAGACGGGCCTGGACATGTACTGGCTTAAGCACGTCTGGCACTGCAGGATTTGAGTCCCTGGCGGCGTAGTGTGTTACTGATGATAGGCTTTGTTACTTTGGTCCCAGCTCTCTGTAGGTCATTCACTAGGTCCCCCCGTGTGGTTCTGGGATTTTTGCACCGTTCTTGTGACCATTTTGACCCCACGGGGTGAGATCTTGCGTGGAGCCCCAGATCGAGGGAGATTATCAGTGGTCTTGTATGTCTTCCATTTCCTAATAATTGCTCCCACAGTTGATTTCTTCAAACCAAGCTGCTTACCTATTGCAGATTCAGTCTTCCCAGCCTGGTGCAGGTCTACAATTTTGTTTCTGGTGTCCTTTGACAGCTCTTTGGTCTTGGCCATAGTGGAGTTTGGAGTGTGACTGTTTGAGGTTGTGGACAGGTTTCTTTTATACTGATAACAAGTTCAAACAGGTGCCATTAATTCAGGTAATGAGTGGAGAACAGAGGAGCCTCTTAAAGAAGAAGTTACAGGTCTGTGAGAGCCAGAAATCTTGCTTGTTTGTAGGTGACCAAATACTTATATTCCACCATAATTTGCAAATAAATTCATTAAAAATCCTACAATGTGATTTTCTGAAATGTTTTTCTCATTTTGTCTGTCATAGTTGAAGTGTACCTATGATGAAAATTACAGGCCTCTCATCTTTTTAAGTGGGAGAACTTGCACAATTGGTGGCTGACTAAATATTTTTTTGCCCCACTGTATTACCAGAGAGCTACCCTGCTTAATGTCACTCCAACCCACTGTCACGCTTGTCATAATGAGTGGACCAAGATGCAGCGTGTTATGTTTCCATCCTTTTATTTAGAAGAGAATCTCAAAGCACAAAAACAATAAAACGAATAAACGAAACGTGAAGCTACATGCAGTTCAGAAAGCACCTACACACAAACATAGTCAAGATCCCACAAAGCACAATGGGGAAATGGCTACCTAAATATGATCCCCAATCAGAGACAATTGATAAACAGCTGCCTCTGATTGGGAACCATACCAGGCCAACATAGATATACAATTCCCCTAGATAACCCACCCTTAATCACACCCCGACCTAACCAACATAGAGAATAAACAGCTCTCTATGGTCAGGGTGTGACACCCACATTTCGTATTTGGTATTTTATTAGGATCCCCATTAGCTGTTGCAAAATCAGCAGCTACTCTTCCTGGGGTCCACACAAAACATGAAACATAATCTAGAATGACATAATACAGAACATCAATAGACAAGAACAGCTCAATGGATAGAACTACATACATTTTGTTAAAGGCACACGTAGCCTACATCTCAATGCACACACACAAACTATCTAGGTCAAATAGGGGAGAGGCGTTGTGCTGTGAGGTGCTGGTTTATCTGTTTTTTGAAACCAGGTTTGCTTTTTATTTGAGAAATATGAGATGGAAGGAAGTTCCATGCAATAAGGGCTCTATATAATACTGTACGCTTTCTTGAATTTCTTCTGGATTTGGGGACTGTGAAAAGACCCCTGGTGGCATGTCTGGTGGGATAAGTGTGTGTGTCAGAGCTGAGTGTAAATTGACTATGCAAACAATTTGGGATATTCAACACATGAATGTTTCTTATAAAAAGAAGAAGTGATGCAGTCAGTCTTTCCCTTAGCCAAGAGAGACTGGCATGCATAGTATTTATATCAGCCTTCTGATTACAATTAAGTGCAAAATGTGCCACTCTGTTCTGAGCCAGCTGCAGCTTAACTAGGTCTTTCCTTGCAGCACTGGACCACACGACTGGACAATAAATAAGATTAGACAAACTAGAGCCTGCAGAACTTGCTTTTTGGAGTGTGGTGTCAAAAAAGCAAAGCATCTCTTTATTACGGCCACAACCCTCCTCAACTTTACAACCATTGGATCTATATGTCTTGACCATGACAGTTTACAATCTAATGTAGTGCCAAGTAATTCAGTCTCCTCAACTTGTTCAACAGCCACACCATTCATAACCAGATTCAGCTGAGGTCTGAACCTCTTCAGGATTGGTGGGTACCCTGAAATTGTCTTGTTACTTACAACCTCATGCTAATCGCATTAGCCTATGTTAGCTCAACCATCCCGTGGATGGGACACAGATCCCGAAGAAGTTTAAGGAGTGATTTGTGCCAAAGACAATGCTCTTAGTTTTAGAGATGTTCAAGACCAGTTTATTACTGGCCATCAATTCCAAAACAGACTGTAACTCTTTGTTAAGGGTTTCAGGGACTTCATTACATGTGGTTGCTGATGCGTATATGGACACACATGCTTTGTTGAATGCCAGTGCAGGTCATTGGTAAAATTAGAAAAGAGTAGAGGGCCAAGAGAGCTGCACCGCAGTACACCACACTTTACATATTTGACATTACAGAAGCTTCCATTAAAGAAAACCCTCTGAGTTCTATTAGATAGATAGCTATTTTTTTCAACAAGAAGTTATGGTCAATAATATCAAAGGCTGCACTAAAATCTAACAGTACAGCTTCCACAATCTTATTATTATAAATTTCTTTCGGAGTATGAGTCTGCCTTAACGTTCTGAGAGCCTGGTCTGTAGGAAAGGGTAAATACAAAACGGGTGAAAAACATCGCCCACCTTGCCTGGCGAGGGTTCAGTCTCCTCGCCGCCCGGATGTACTCCAGATTGTGGTGGTCAGTCCAGATGAGAAAAGGGTGTTTAGCCCCTTCAAGCCACTGTCTCCACGCCTTCAAGGCCTTGACGACAGCCAACAGCTCCCGGTCCCCAACATCATAGTTTCGCTCCACCGGGCTGAGCTCCTTCGAGAAGAAGGCATAGGGAGAAGAAGAAGGCATCCACTATGAACGCCAAAGAGTGATCCGGATGGGCCAAAATGGGAGCCGAGGTAAACAGAGCCCTCATGTGACTAAAAGCCCTGTCCGCCTCAGCTGACACTGCAAGCGCACCGGGCCCCCCTTCAGCAGTGAGGTAATGGGAGCCGCCACCTGACCAAAACCCTGGATAAACCTCTGGTAGTAGTTGGCAAACCCTAAGAACCACTGCACCTCCTTACTGTGGTGGGAGTTGGCCAATTACGCACGGCTGCACGTGCTCACGGTGGCCAGATAGAGTTTTAACTGTAACAAGAACCCCTGGCAGTTCGCAGCCCTCCCGTCGTACTCCTGGGGCAAGGAGAGACAGATCCCAATGGGTTCAGGTGGGAAAGGGGTGCTCAGGGGAGACCCCGGTTGTGCTGGTGGAGGCGCTGGAAGAACTCCCTGTCTCTCGCAGCGGTCCATTTTCGGGACAACGCGATCCATGGCGGTGCCAATATGGTAAAGCATAACTGCATGAACCTGGACGCGCTCCTCCACCTCAATGGCCGGGGTACCTTCTCCTGCTGACTCCATAGTTATGGTTGGAGATTCTGTAGTGGGGGCGTGTGGGTGGCAGGGAAGTCAGGTGCAGGAGAACGAACTTGGTATAAACAGAGTCATTTAATAAGTACTCATAAAACTCCAAAAAACAAAATATAGAAGAAATAATAAAAGTGGGTACAAAATCCGTCGCACACAGACACATGAGTTGTACAATACATACAGTCGAACAATCTCTGACAAGGACATGAGGGGAAACAGAGGGTTAAATACACAACATGTAATTGATGGGATTGGAAGCAGGTGTGAACGGAGACAAGACAAAACCAATGGAAAATGAAAAATGGATCAGTGATGGCTAGAAGGTCGGTGACGTCGACCACCGAACACCGCCCAAACAAGGAGAGGGACTGACATCGGCGGAAGTCGTGACACAGACTTATTAGCCACTCCTTTTGCCCCATCTCTTTCAACTATACAGTTTTTAAATTCCTCATCAATTCATGGAGCCTTAACAGTTCTAACAGTCAGATTCTTAACAGATGCATGTTTATCAATAATTGTAAGAAGCGATTTCATAAATTCATCAAGTGCAGTGTCTGGAAGCTCCTCATTAATCACATCAGACCAACAAATATTTTTAACATCATCCACATAAGAGTCACGGCAAAATCTTTTGCATGGTCTCTTATACACTATTTTAGGCCCAGTTGTTGGAACTTTAGCTTTCCTGGATATACAGTAGCCACTATATTGTGATCATATCCAATGGGTACGGATACAGCTTTAGAATAAATGTTCTACAATATTAGTAAAGATGTCATCGATACATGTGGATGATCTTGCTCCTGTAGTGTTTGTAAACACCCTGGTAGGTTGATTAATAACCTGAACCAGATTACAGGCACTGGTTACAGTAAGAATCTTGCTCTTGTGCGGACAGCTTGATGAAAACCAGACAATATTCAAGTCCCCAAGAATAGATCTCTCTGTTTGTGTCACATACACTATCAAGCATTTCACACATATTATTTAGATACTGACTGTTAGCACTTGGTGGCCTAAAGCAACACCCCAAAAGAAAATACTTTAGATTTGCCAATTGGACCTGCAACCACAACACTTCAATAGCACTTGACAGTTCAGTGAACATTTCACAGTGGAGATTCAATGGTTTGCCATTGGTAGCCATTTGGTAATTGCCATTAGCTATTTTGTTAAACACAAGGAAGGCTAACCACAGCTAGCATCACTAGCTAAAAGTTCAAAAGTCCACTAAAGCTCCAGTAAAAGTGACTTCCACAGAAACTAATCTCAGCAGAGCAGAGTAGATTATAAACAACTGTCAAATGTGCAAAGTAGTAGTGAATAGAGATGTCAGTAGCAACTGCAACAAATTTAGCTACAACACTACGACACTGTAGAAAAGTGTCATGTGTAGTATTTAAAAATATATATTTATATATTTTCCGGACCTATACAGGCTGTCGGTAAATGCACCCGATACACAAAATAAAATTCAACGAAAGTAGACTTTAGTCTGTTAAATGGAACTTTCTGCAACAAACAATTCACTCTTAATTCCCTGCTGAGCCAAGACATTCTGTTCAAGCCAAAAGAGTATTTTCAAGCCAAGACATTCTGTTCAAGCCAAGACATTCTAAAGATCTGTTGTTGCCAGGAGCTAACCTATTTATCAACCCTTGTATTACTTGTGGATTCTATGGTAGTGGCACCTTGTAGTTACATGTAACAGGTGACATCATTAATTACGCATTTAGAATAACTTTCAGAAAGTGGATGCGTAATTACACATTCCTTGTTCCAATTGTGTAACAACTGATAGCGCAACAATCGTATTACCATGTAATGACATAGTAACATCTATGTAAGTACCACAGTTGTTTCTGTGTATTTACATAGTAATGAGGGCAACTAAATGTAAAGTGTTGCCCAAAGCTTCCCCCGAAACAACTCACAACACTTCTCTCCATGGCTCAATATCAAGCTCTTGACTCCTTAGGATTAAGAACCTGTAGCTCTCACCTTTAGTGTAATAGTTCACACTATCTGCCCTTACCACTGATCTTTTCAGTTACCATAGTGAGGAAATAAAAACAGTAACACTTGGCTGTAAACCACGATAAGTCCAATACTCATGTCCATGTGTGAATTTGATTATGTCGTCGAGGCCAACCTCGATGATCTACAACTACTACTGCTAACAACAACACCCTTCTTACACGTGACTCAAACAGCTCTTGATAAGAAAATGGACTAAAAAGGCCAGGGAAATAAATTGTGAATAACCTTTTGCAGACATTTGTGGAAAAATATGGCAGAACATTACAGTGAAACAAAATCCAATCTGGTCTTTGGAAACTCTGCAATAAGGTAATTCTATCCAAAACGACAGCTGAAGGATGACATACTACATACTACTAGATTGTTTCAAAATACACATTTTTCCACCTCGAGATATCAGACCCTTGACATCTGACCGTTCACCAGTGTCCAAAAAAAGGATCTATCGCTATAACTTTTGATTTGTGTTGATTTGTTCAGGTTGTTTTATTATTTGTTTATAATTCTCTTAAAATGATAAATACATGTTTTTGGTGCCCTGGCTTAATATTTATATTTACGTAAAAAGAGAAAGGTCAACAGAATATTTTGGGATAATTTATTTTGTCCACACAATACGGAATGTTAAATACCTACATTATGTATTTCTGGTATGACTTACTATAGTAGGAGTCATATTTGAGTTAGACTAACTGAGAGCATGATTAGGAGTGTGGGATTTTCAAAAATGAGTAATTGAGTCATTGGCATCATCAGCCAATAAGACATGGAGCTCTGTGGCACCCACAACGTGTTATTACGCGATTTCTAGCTGGAACACAATATTCTGAGGCAGGAATGTTAAGACAGCTTTTGTTTGAGGCTTTGGAGACTAAGGATCTCAGAATAGCTGAGCTTTCTAATTAGCCTGTGTGGTTGGAGAATGTGGTGTGTATTAGCGGCAGGTAGGTTAATGGTTAGAGCGTTAGGCCAGTAACAGGAAGGTTACCTGATCGAATCCCTGAGCTGACAAGGTAGAAATCTGTCATTCTGCCCCTGAGCAAAGCAGTTAACTCACTGTTCCCTGGGTGTTGTGGATGTTGTTAAGGCAGCCCCCCACACCTCTCTGATTCAGAGGGGTTGGGTAAAATGTGGAAGACATATTTCAGTTGAATACATTCAGTTGGACACTTCCCCCTAATAGTGGAGATGATATCTCTGTTCCAGCAGATAATGGCTGCCATCAGAGTATCACTCACAGCTCTGCAAGGCCAACCATGGCAGCTTATTTATTCTGCTAGGGTCAGCTAGTAGTCATTTGGCCCTCACACTCAAATACTTTATTTCACATCTCTGAAAGCAATAGACCAGCACTGTACTTAACACAAATTACATCTCATACAACTTCACAACAACATTTCTAAATCAAATTTACGAAAGTGGTCACATATAATATTGCAATCTCCTTTAGAAGTTCAATGGTAATCAGCGATGACAAATGGACTTTGGCCATATGAATGCCATACTCATTGTTAAAATTCATAAAGACTACAGTGTAGCTTCATAAAATGTCCCCCTGTGCGTCAGTGACTTTGACCGTTAAATATAATGGGGTGTCACTGTACCGTCAGTCCTCCACAGTTTATATTTAGAACCTGACATAAATTGTGCTTTGAACAGCATGGAAACTATTCTGAATTTAGAAACTATAAGGGTATAGGAGAGAAAGGAACAAATTCTTTGCTGTTATTTATAGTTGAATTTACACTTGGAGGACGCGAGACCTTAGGCAAAACAAATAGAGGTGACCCCCGGGTGGCTCTAGAACAGTAGAAAGCTACAACTGATTTGGAAAGTTATGATGGTCATTTAAGAAGCAGATCTAAATCTAGATTTAGGGCCAACCTCAAATACAAAGCAGCAGGGGCTCAAACTGTTTGCTTTCATTGAGAGATGTATAGATGTATCAGAATCAGTGGCTTTGGGAACTTAAAACCGCAGATGACAGGGAGGGCCGTATTAAACACCAAGATGGATAGGCTTCGCACTGGCGGACATGGTTCAAATGTTATCTCGTTTGTTTCAAATGATCCAAATCACGACTGGTTTTGAGTCCACAATAGTTTAAAGGGACAGTGATCTTAATAAAGAAGGTTAGTGGTTAAATAAGGCTAAACACGGTAACTTACTTGACTTAGTAACATAGATGCACTGTACAGTACCTTTAAAATATGACATTAGAAGCAATTATGTTAGCAGAATTTTACAGTGAGTGTTCTTTACAGATGGACACTTTACAGTAAGTGTCCCTATAACCTCTCCTGTTATATACTAGTTAAATGTAGTATTCGCAGGCAATGACAATTTGCCACACATTGTTACATAGTACTTAAAACTGCTAAAACGTTTGTTTTGTTTACATGTTGACATTTTTAAATTGATTAGATTTGTGAACTAACTCTAAATTAATTGTAGTAAAACACTAATTTGTAATATTCAGTTCCAAAATATTATGAGACTGGTGTGGTAGCCAACTAATAAAGACTGAATAAACAAGCAATGACTATTACCACCACCCCTAATTACAGTTAATTCATTAGTAATTACTGTATCACTAAATAGATCCTACTTGTTGTTATGTCTGCAATTCCCAATCCTCTTATCGCTTCAGTCTTGCAGGAACCCTGACTGGTGGTAGTTAGCCCCATTGTTGACTTTAGTTTACAGGGATAATCCTTCACTATTAAGGCGTATGACAACGTCTGCCTCACCTCGTTTGTGAGTATCCCGGGGCATCAGGTAAAGCTTCCCCAAATCAATGGCACATATGTTCCACATTACAGTGAGAAAGAGTTCTAAAAAATGTTATCCATAAGAGTGGTGCACACTGATGACAGACACGTTCTGATTCCACATATGTTGAAATGTAGAAACCGCTACATGGCCTCTTTGATACTAAATGATTTATTGGGCCTTGACACCAGTCGCAAATGTCTTCAGAGAGGGCAGAGGGGCTGTTCTGTGAGAGTGGATAGTGTCTATCAACTCACTGTTCAGACACACGGCAAATGCAGGCTCTTTCCACATACTGTTAAACTTCTGGCGAGACATTTGTTGATGCTTTAGAACATTTTTCACAGTCTGTTACATTTTTATATTAAAATATATATATATTTTAATACTGCACAGGCAACTGTTGACTACTGTATTTAGAAAACTATTAATATTTATATATTACTTTCCAATAAGTGTCACATAATACCTTATATTATAACAATATAATACCTTTGTATGTTTATGTACAGTTTAAAAAAATGACATGTGTTTGTACTATTTCTAGGTTCAATTACTAAAATAAATACATACATTTTTTTTTTACAAACAAAGACTTTGGCAATGCATATACAGTATAAATTCTGATAGTAAATGTAAAAAACGAATTATCCCTGAAAGTATTAAACGTACAAGTATGATTTGTTAAATAATACTAAATGTCATCTTGTAGGTTTATGGTAATTACAAAACCTGTCTTTGAACTTTCAATCATACAAAGCAAGATTGGTGTTAAATTTAATCTATTTTCAATAACTTCTCAATAAACTGAGGAGTAGAAGTTATTTGTCAAAAGTAAATAAAATCAAAACTTTTACATTAAAAACACTTCCTGAATTGACCCCAGCCCTGATACAAAGTCAACATTTCATCTGTCTGTCACATAATAATTTTCTTGATAATAGTCTCTATAACGTAATACAGGAATCCAGTCTCCCTTGACTTTGTCTTTGACTGGGCCAGGCCAAACTGCTGAAAGTCTATCTCAGTGCTTGATTGCAACCACAAGACACTCATCAATATTCAATGTCCTTACATCACTGGTGACATCTGGCAAAAGCCCGGCATAATTTAACATCGCTGCACTTATGAAAATACTCATTCCCTATTGTTGGTGCACCCAGATTTCGAGACCTTGGGACAGTAAGGTTCTTTGTGACATTTTTGTCAGAAATGAGTTAGTCTCATATAATAGATCTTTAGAATGTTCGTCATATGTCTGTGAAGTTACATTTTAAGTGAACATTTGTTTTATTATAGTTATATCAGCATAAACCCATTTGAACTTGGCGCTATAAGGTTCTATCTGCAATCCAATCACAAGCCTGAACAAATACAGATGGACCAATCAGAACAAAGGTTTGCCATCTCCCTCTAAGTACGGTCTAGGCTATTTTAGCTAGCAATAATGGCACGCAAGCAACAAACCAACACTGTCAGTAATGTTACAGTAAATGATGTTGATCCTAATGCATTTCTTCATGTATATGATGATTTGTTCTGATTCTATCTTGGTAAAACAGTGTTATTCTATCATTTGCATATTCAAATAGCTACAGTCTTCTTCAAAACTGAACATGTCTAATTCAGAAGTGTCAGATAGAACCTTCAGAGCAATAAGGTTCTATATGAGATTGCAACCCCCTAAAAAAACGGATTTACAAATGTTTATACTCCGCACTTTAGATACTTTTAAGGCGAGGACCTTAATTCGTAACAGAAGAAGAATTCACTACAAAACAGTTCTGAGATCTGAGATGAGAAAACGTTGATGCTCAACATCTCAGAACTACCCTTTGTGCAGATAAAACCT